>NW_003805064.1:0-10793 GCF_000255335.2 Galendromus occidentalis | reverse complement strand
AAGAAGACTGGGGGGACACCATGGACTTTGAAGTCCTATCCCGAAGCGCCAGCCCTACTGAGGGCAAATACGACAAAGCACCACCCTTCGTGACAACTTCGCCTCGTCCACCAAGCGACGAATGGCTTATAACAGGCTCACCAGAACCCTATAATTCGAATGAACTATCAACAGAGACAGATGGAGGGACCGATATAAAAAGGACGGTGATCACCAACACCGATATTCACTCGCCGGCCTCACCGTCGCCGCCGATCTCATCAGAGATCGAAATCATCAAAACTGGGGAAAAGGAATTCCTCAACCTTGGACCAGTGGACTCGATCATTTCGAGCGCTGATCGCCGCACCTTCGACAAATTGGGAATAACACCCACTTCGGCCCGAGGTCAACAGGCTGCGAGGGTGTTCAATGCGATCAAAGAACAATTCGTGATCGCGGCGGCCTTCATCAGTGAGGACCTGGCCGACACTCTGGAACTGCACCGTGGAGGGGCACTGCGCGAACTGGAGGCCTCTCGAAAGAAAATCTTCGACTTGAAAAAGAAGCTACGGGATGAAAGGTTAACCACGGCCCGTCTCCATCAGTCGGAACATCGACTCAAAGGAAAAGTGAATGAGTTGATCCGACTCTACGTTCCAATCGAGAAACGCATTCCCTCAAAAGACAACTTCCCCTACAACCCAACATTACATCAATATGAAACCTCATGAGGACTACAGGGAAGGACAAGTGCACTAATATGATCTTAAATTCTTGTTTATTGACAAATAACACGATTATTACATGTTCTCTCCGCTTGAAGGGTATTTTTCACTCAACGTATTCTTGTAGACACCTCACGCTTCAATGAACTTCTCGTAGTGAAGGCAAATGTCAAGGCTGACTCCATTGCCCCGAACCGCCTTTACTTTCTCTGGCTTGGAGCCCCGATCAGACAACAACAGGATGCATTGTTGTCTCAGCTTGGAATAGCAGTGTAGACGGCGGTTCTCCACGACACAGGCGAAGGAATCCATAGGGATCGTGTTGCTGATGGTCCCTGCGGTGCCGTGCACCTCGACACGACCGGACACACTTGTTCTGGACTCCGCAGATACCTGCATGGTGTACTTGGTCTTTGCCGCAAAGTGTACCTCCCTTGACACGAGGATTCCTAAAAGTATTGATTACATAATAACTATAACCTCTAAGCCAACAATAATGCAAACATACCGCACATATATTAACAAACCTCCAGTGATTACTCCGGTGAACAACAGCAGCAGTCCACCGACGACAAGCCAAGATCTCCATTTCCATCGAAGTGGACCGCGGTTGTCTTCCGCGTTCCCTTCTTCCATCTGCATGACTTGGCTCCGCCCGAACTGATGTCGTCCTCCGACCCGGACGTGTCGATCTATCGCTTCGCGAGCGGCATTGAGATGCCTACGGTGGCTCTCCGGGACTCGACGACGACATCCCTGCTCGGAATCGAGGGAATACCCGATCAGCCTCCAGAACCAATCGAACCAGCCTGGTTCGCGTGCGTCTCCACCTGCTGAGCCGAATCTGGCACTGGGCTGGGGGTTGGCCGGGGAATTTCGCTCTCTGCTCATCGAGCTGGGCATTACAAGGCGAGCGATTCTTCGACCTGATCGAAGCTGCATTTGCGGCGGGAAATGACACGATACAATTCAGTCACAGACGAAAAAAAAACTTGTCCGACTGCGACTCCGCTGGTAGTTCCTCCAACACTCAACGGACTCCAGCGACTTGAAACCTAACGGAATCCAAGAACCTTATTGGAATTTCGATCTCTCACATTCAGCTAAAAGAAAATTCAAAATTCCACCACAGGATTCCCACTCTCTGTGAGAGGGGAGGCAGAACCCTGAACCCATAATATCTATCCACAGAGACCGTGATTCCTGTCTCTCCAATGGAAATTCAATGGAAAATCAATGGAAATTCTATCTTCAGCAAAGCACCTTTGTAGCACCTTTGTGATACTCAAGCGCCCTCCGGCGGGAGCCTGCCGCACTGCCCCCTGGCGCTGAGCGCCGAGAATACGGCTGTGTACAGGCCTACTGCGCACCTAACCGGACTTGTCGCATACCGTTTGGACATGCGAAAAACGAATTCGGAATTGGGCAGCGGACGACGATTCAATTTATTCAGGAACTTTCATCGCTTCAATACTCTCAGAAGCTGACTGCTGAAAGTGGATAGTACCCGGAGCCTGACTGCTCCCTCATCCTGAAGACACTCGGACTTAGCAGTTAGGGGAGGTGTTGAGGTTTAGGTAGAAACTGGAAACTACTAGTCCTCGTTCCGTACTAGGACTATGACTCATACCAACCCACGGGGCCATATACCCGTGACAGTAGTAAAATACGTGAGTCACCGGGGTTATACCCCGAAGTTACGACTCTAGCATGATACCCTTGAGGTAGTACGAAATTGGGCTAGCACCCCACATGCTAGGTACACCCAATAGCATTCTAGGACGCTACTTATGATAGACCAGGGTAGCCTTATCCTATGTATATGTATGTACGGATCAGGACATGTAAGGAGGAGCTTAGACTCCTGCCTAGGTATAAAAGACCTAAGATTTCGAATAAAATTCACTGTGGTATCTCCCTCTCGTGAGATCGCATCTCTGTGTATTCCTGAACGGGCTGCTCTTCTACTCCTGACCAGAGCTACGAATCTTGACCTTCAACAGATTTCAACCAGGTTCATCTCATCCATCATGTTTTTGTGGGTATGACATTTGAAAGCAACTCTCCGCTTGAATCTGTCATAGACTGGAGCAGAGCCTGGTCGCGTTTCAGGCGCGGGCTCCACAGAGGCCAGCAGTGGGTAAGGAGAGGCAGAACATAACGCTACAAAAAGTCTCTCATATACCGCAGAATCTTTCAGCACGAAAGACCGTAGGATAAAGTTCGACTGGCGCGTCGCTTTCTGCACGACTTCGCGCGTCTGCTCAGAGAAGCAGAAATCAGGGGTCATGATGACCCCTAGGTCTCGAGCCCGGGGGGTCGTCGCCAAGCGTTTTCCGTCAATGAAATACGGGTGCTCCCGGTTAGTTTTCCCGCAATGCATCACGAGACATTTCTCTACGGATAACTTGAGGTCAAGCTGTTTGGTCCACGTAAAGAGATCATCAATCGCCATCTGCAGGAACGAGGCATCTTTGGCATTCATGACCCTAGCATACACTTTTGTATCATCAGCATATACTTTGTACATCACTTCACCGGTGAGCACATCTTTTATGGGGTTTGTATACATGAGATAGGCCAGGCAGCCGAGAATCGTTCCCTGGGGGCATCCGGAGGTAATCCTTGCTCTGGTTGACAGACTACCGTTTACGAGAACTCGGAAAGACCTTCCGGTCAGGAAGGCACGTATCTATTCGCAAATTTTCGGCCCCACCCCAAGGGTTGGGAGGCATTTCAGTAGTTTTTCATGCGTGGTGAGCTCAAAGGCTGACTCGAAGTCGAAGAGAACAACCTCATATGGTATCCGGCAATTAACTAGATGGGCAAGCTCGTTTTGATGTGTCAAGAGCTGGGTGCAGCACGAGACACCCTTCCTGTAGGCATATTGCTCCCTACAAATCAAGTTTTGTTTCATAGCATTTGCGATTTGTGATCGTTTCTGAGATGATCCTTTCAAAGAGTTTACAGGAGGCACAGGTCAAGGATACGTTTCTTTGTTAGAGATGCACGTTCTGTTATCTTTTTTGTGAAGTGGTTACACGATCGCTTCTTTGAAGACCCTCGGGAGCGCCCCATCATTCACGGATCGTTCGAAGACGAGTGAGAGAGGAACACAGACCTCTAGGCCACACAGTTTCCAGAAGGCCGTTGGAAGATCGTCCGGAGACGCGGCGTAAGAATTCGTGGGTCGGCGAAGGTTGATTAGCAAGTTCTCAGGGGAGGTGTCCACGGATTCAACGGTCTCGAGGATGGGCGCAGTGTATAGTACCTATGCGGCCTGGGTAAAAATTCCTCGTTAGAACCTCGGCTTGAGAGGGGTAAGATGACTCGGAAAATTCACAACGTTCCCGGAATCCCTTTTGCCGGAATCCCAGATACTGGAATCCCGCTTGCAAGAATTCTAGATACCAGAATCCCAGATGCCAGAAATATTTGCATGAATAGGAGCGGTCAATTCGACCTCGAGACTTCTTCGTCAAATTGCAGCCCACGGAATGTATAAACTCTATAAAACTTATTTGATTACTTTCGTATTCTTCCACAAATTTCATCAGCTTCTCATTGAGCTTTCTGTATTTTTTGTTCTGTTGCTCTGGCTCCTGGCCCATAGGCAATTACTACAAAATGATTTTGAATTTCTGCTCTTGATGCTGTAGCCGTTTTATCATCTCGAATAGATTGATGTGACTTTTCCGAATGAGAGTGTTCCTTGCCCGATGCCAGCCCTCTGGATGATTTCTTGTCCGCGTCGCAAAATTTTTATAATGATTCCAAACCGAACCGGGAAACAGGGTCTCGTTCTCTAACCAAGTCCTGACGAAGTAGTCCTTGAACAATTCAACTGCTTCGTAGGCCGGATGCGACGAACTGGGTGAGTCCGCCAATTGCACGAGAGCCAAGGCTTTGACAGATCGCTAAAAACGCTTTGCATCAACGTCTTCGTTGAATCTGCCCAGGCCCAATTCTTGAGCCGTCCTCCAGAGGCATGAAAATAGCACCTCTTGATTTCGGCAAGGGGGAACATGTCGTCGATGACCCGAAAACGAGTCGGGAACAATCCGGAAAGTCCCGTCGTTGAAGACGGCATCAGCCTCGCACAAAGCATGTACTATTTGTAACGAAGCCCAAGATGCGGTCTTCCTTTCCATCGTCGTTGATGAAGAACTTCTCGTCATCAAGTTTATGAGTCTACGGGCGCCCGAGCTCGATTTGAGCTCTAGTCGACGGTACTTTCGGCCTTATCTCTGTGCGCCGCCTATGCAGAGCGCTCCGAGCAACTCCGAATTTCGGAATGGCGACACCGAGTTCTCCTCGCTCGGACAGAGTTCGCATCTCGTTCTTTACTGAGACCACCGTCTCGGTGAATCCTTCCTTCATCCCGCGGCCAAGACCACCAACCTCAGCTCGTTCCATCTTCCCGGCGGCCGTGAACTCGATGAATTTACTTTCATCCGCTCCATGGTTGTGGTCCTTGGACAGTTTGGTCAGCGTCGCGCGTCGGTTCCGGGTTCTGCGAAATCGGAGCATGTGTGAGAAGCCGGACTCGGATTGAATTCGCGAAGGGACGGGCCATCAGAGCTCTGTGATGATCATCAGTTTGTGACGATCGGCTTACCCTTTGGACGATGCATCTAGACGGACAATTTTTCATCGTTTCCCCACACTTCGGCAGTACAGTACTTCGTCCTTCCTCTTCTCGATCTCGTAGAGGAAACCAAGAAGGATCCGCTGAGGGAATTCGCCCCTGGACCGGGGTCGCTCATGTGGACAATGAAAACGTGTTGACAGCAAATAATTCTCGAATTTCGCGGAAGACACGGCTTTTCTCCACATGTTGAGAAGCCAAATCGTCCAAGGAGCAAGAACATCCTCGACTTGATACTTTGCAACGATGACTCCATCCAAGACGTCTGTCTTGTCGGTGAATTCATGCGAACCGATCATGCACCCATCGAGTTTACCCTGAAGCGTCGGCCGACCGATACCGACCATGCCGAACCTCGGTACGCCCCGTGCCGATTCGATTACGGGAAAGGCAACTGGGAGTCTATGAAGCTGAATCTCGCAGTTACCAGCTGGTCAAACTTTTTCGCAACATGCCTTGATGTTGATGACATGTACAATAGGCTTACCGAGTACCTAAAATTTTTGCGTTCGCTGCACGTAACCCGGGCCAGCGTGAAGAAAATCTGTGGCGATGGTGCCCATGTCGAGAAACTAATCGGCATGATCAAACGCGAAACAGACCTGATGAAACTAGCCAAACTCACGCGTGATCTGGACAGGACGGTACGCCAAAAAGGCTTATTTGATGAATATAACCTCGTGAGGGAGAACAACTCGAAAAATTCCACAGCTACGTATCGTTTGTTTGTTTGCGTATTGTTTGTTTGTTTGTTTGTTCGTTCGTTTGTTCGTTTGTTCGTTTGTTCGTTTGTTCGTTTGTTCGTTTGTTCGTTTGTTCGTTTGTTCGTTTGTTCGTTTGTTCGTTTGTTCGTTTGTTCGTTTGTTCGTTTGTTCGTTTGTTCGTTTGTTCGTTTGTTCGTTTGTTCGTTTGTTCGTTTGTTCGTTTGTTCGTTTGTTCGTTTGTTCGTTTGTTCGTTTGTTCGTTTGTCTCCTGGTGGAGCACGATAGAGCTCCTTTCACCAGGAGAGAAATTGATTGTCTCCAGGCTATTCTAAATACATATATCATCACCAGTCAAAGCCGCGATGATATGTCTGTGCTCATCTCAGGCCACACTTGTTCACGCTGATCGAATTCTCTCCGTGCTTTTGAACAACTTACAACATGTGGGAAGCGATCTCTCCAAAACCCTTTACGTCGCTGTGGTGGATGAGATTGCGAAACGAAGAACATTAGCTTCCTCTCTACTACAATACTTGGTGAATCCAAATTATGATTTTGCGTTAGAGAGGGCTCTGAAAGTTCCGCTGCCTTCGAAACAAGATCTCAACAAGTTGATATTCGATACTATCAAAAACGCATCCGAATTCGAAAGCCCGGCAGAAGAGAACGAGCCCCAAACATCAAGTGGAGGGGGGCTTTCATTCGACACCATATTCTCCGAACCCCTTCTCGTTCGAAACAAAGCGTGTTATAACACGGAGCCCGCGATGAAAAAAATACGACATGAAATGAGGATTCATTAGGCGTCTCAAGGGCATGGACAGTTAGATAGGAGTCTGCGAGGCGCGGAAAATGAAAACATTACCGACTGAGCCGGTGAACGGAACCTGTTCGTGTCTTCAATCCTATATTGTAGTGTAGCAAACTACAACACTGTTCGTGTTGCGAAGTGAAGTCCTGGTGTTTAGTTCGGACCGTACTTTCACCCTGTGTAAGCGATTCCGGGATTACCGATGGTTGCGGCGACTAACCTACCTTTCGGACATTTTCAACAAATTGAACGAGCTGAATCTGGCGCTCCAGGGGAAGCACGAAAATATCTTCGGAGCGACGGAAAAATCAGTGCGATGGAAAGAAGAATGGAGCTCTGGGCAGCGTTGATTTCTGACGGTCAAATCGATTTCCTGCTTACTCCACCGGATTTTCTTGGCGAGAAAGACGAGACTTTGGACGAGAGCGTCGAGTCAGACATCTCCGTTCATTTATCGAGGCTGCGAGAGGACCTGGAAGTGTACTTCCCCTCGAGCTTGATGGAAGACAGACTGACTCATTCTCGGATACGAAATCCTTTCTCGTCGGCCCTTCAAGATGGACTTACGGCCAGTCAGAATGAGCAGCTAATCGAAATACGGTGCAATCAGCACCTGAAACAGCTCTTCGCCTCAGTTTCCGTATCGAAGTTCTGGGCCGCAGTGGCGGAAGATTTCCCAGTCTCGTCTGACCTAGCTCTCCGCACTCTGGTGCCACTCTTAAGCACATATCTTTGTGAGGAAGGATTTTCGCTCCACGTCGCCACTAAGAACAAGTACAGGAATCGTCTGGATGCTGCGTGCGACATGAGACTTCAGCTGTCGGAGGAGACTCCTAACTTCGCCGAGATTGCATCGAGAATACAGGGTCATCCGTCGCATTGATGTGTTCCGTTGCCAGGACAAAACTATCCGACAGGATATTCATACACTACATAACATAAATCAGCTCCGAAGCTGACGAGCGATAAAGTTGGGAATCGTCTTTCTCCCTGGCAGTCGGGGCTCCGCGCACGGTTCCATGGTTCATTCGGCTCTTGAGTCGGGGTTCCACCTGGGGTTCCAGGGGTTTTTCCGCTTTCTGGGGTTCCGCGGAAAAATAAGTTTGAGAACCACTGCTCTAGATATTATATAAGACCACGCTAAGCAGAATAAACCCTCTGTGGTATTCTAACACATCGATTCTGTACTACTCTGTCTGTGTTCTCCTTGATCAACCGGAGTGCTGCCTCCTGAACCTGACATTCGCAACCATTCAGCAACGACAGGAACAAACATCCGAATGTTCACAGAGCAAAGCCTGTCGCATCCGAGCGTCACCCGGCCGCATCAGGATAAAAAGCAGTGAAAGGAGATTTCATCGGCAGACTCGATCTCACATGTTGGTGTAGATCAGCGGTTCCGGTTCCCGTACCGGTGAGCATCACTAAGAAAAGCCGACGCACCGTTCCCCCCGCGAAGAAAAAATAACCAGTGGCAGGTAGTATCTTCGACACTACCATTCGGCGTGAAAACGTGAGATTCATCCGGTGTTGTTCTGCTTAGAACGACTGAATAATCTTTTGCACTTGAAATGATTCATTTCTAATCAAGATGAAAATGTGTGTGGGGTGGATTGAGATCCCATTCTGGCTTTGGGGTCCGTCTTGATTAAACTTGACGGGGTCAACACTTCTCATAATACCATAATACCAATCCCGGTCTTCGACGCACCACGTTGTCATCAATTAGAATGAGTGGACGCTAACGAAGGAGTTAATACCTTCATTTTTGTTATTCCCGGGCGCCCCTCGTGTAGTAGCGCAAGGACTTTTTTATGCAGAACCTCTCAGAGTTGGCCTTCTCTGTTGACTTTCGGCCAGTTTCCTCTTGTGACGTATTTTATTGCTTCTGATACCACATCGTCATTCCTTGTTTGTTCCTGCATGTCTTCCCATGTAGTTGGCAGCCTGGAGACTTTTTCGACCGTTTCACTCTCGGTCGCGATCTCCACTGCCGCAATCACCGTGTCGAGCAGCGGCTCCTCTTGTGCTCTCTGCTCAATCAGTCTTGATAAAGCATCCGCTCCCCCGAAATCTTTAGTATTCTTGTATTTGATTTCGAAATTGTATCCCGACTAGGGCTCGCAAAATACCGGTATTAAAAATACCGGTATGATACCGATAAATACCGATAATGGCCAGAATACCGGTATTCCGATAATGGCCAAAACACCGGTAAAATACCGGTACATTACCGGTATGCCGATACCGGTACAATACAGGTATTTCTCACCGATCGTACCGATACCGTCCATGATATCGGTATAATGCCGGTATTCTCCATACCGCTAGTTACTAGTGGGGATTCGACTGGAACGGCAAATCAAATCTATCAAGTACTGTTGTAGATTATCGAAAATACCTTTATTTGCAAGGAGTACCGCTACATCTGACTCAGGCGAAACATTGGGGGCTGGTTTTCCGAATCTCGGATCTCCGCACCTGATTTCCCCCTTATCTAATCACCATGATTTCTCTTAGAAGGAAGAACACTAGATTAGAGCATGAATAAGTGCTTTTCAATGACGGTCATTATGGTTCGTAATCGGAGGATTCATAAACTAACATTGACAGTCGTAGCTCGCTAGGTTGGCTCTCAAGAAAACTAAGGCATCGAGAGTGTGCGGTGCAAGCGAGTTTCGAGTCTTCGAGCACACGTAATTCATCGTGCTAAAATCTCTCTCTGGCTGGACAGAAGTTGGTGCCACTGTCAGAAGTTTTCGCAGGCAGCAATCCAACAACTGTGATTGCACTGTCAAACAATTCGGTGCTTTCAACCAGCGGGATGCCCGAAGCCTCCAGTTTCTCGATGCTCTTGGGGAGACTGTCAAAGTGCGCCGCAATGAATGAGAGGTTTCCTCCCAGAGAGGACTTCTGGAGAAGCTCTTGTACTAACTGGACTGGATACTGCTTGCTTGAGTTCCATCCAGACTATTCACGACAGAGGTGAAAGCATTCAGGTTACGAGCGTAGTACAGCGCTGCTTCAAGCCACGTCCCCCATCGTGTCAGAACTGGTTGCGGCGGTAGGGGTACTCCAGGCGCAGTCTCCCGGAAGATGGTTACTCTTGCCGCTGACTTCAGGAAAAAAATTTTTCCATTCGCTATCAACTTGTCTACATCGGGAAACAAGACTCTTACTTCCTCGGCGACCCTGTGAAGCGCGTGCACCACGCAAGTCACGTGTATCATGCGTGGAAAGATGACCTTCAGTGCTTTGCCTGCTTTTGTCATGTAGGGTGCAGCGTCTGTCACGAAGAGGAGCACCCTTTCGTGTTTCACTCCGCCAGGCCACAATATGCTCAGGGCATTCATAAACGCCTGAGCAACGGTAGAACTGTTTGTCCTCTCCAAATCCTCCGCGTGCAGTAGGGAGCTCCTATTTTCCGTCGCTGTGAGAAGGCCGATTACTGTGTTAGCCACGTATCTGCCGGTGGCATCGGTGGTTTCGTCTATAGAAACCCAAATAGGTTTATCGGATACACAGCGCCGAATGAATTCGAGCTTCTTCTCATATATATTCTTCAGGTAGTGCAAGCGGAGTGTCACGGACGATGGAACCTGCTGCCACAGTACTTCTCGAGGAAGTAACTGAACTTCTCGCTGTCTAACTTGCGAAGCGGAATTCCAGCAGATACGAAAGCATCGCAAAGATCAATGTAGAATTGACTTTGCTTCCCAGACGCTTCTAGGAAGGGTCTCATCTGGATGAGACTCGGTGAGGCTGATTGTTTCTTTCTCTCGGCCAAACTTTTGTGCTTCACACTACTAATGTGTTGCGACACCAAAAACTTCTTGTCCGACGATATCTCCTTCTCGCATATTTTGCAGAGTAGAACCGTCCCGTCAGTTGAGAGCACGTCTCTCCCGAAAAATATCACGTAC
>NW_003805063.1:0-10670 GCF_000255335.2 Galendromus occidentalis | reverse complement strand
GCTCCGGCCGCTGCGGCGAACGTGGAGAAACTCTATATATCCTATCTCTCAATCCAATCTTCGGGCCATAATATCCGATAGGTGCTTGATTCGCACATCGTTGTCTATAAAATTTCCGACTCACTGATAATGTCCGATTTCGACCCAAAAAATGCTCATCAGCGGGAAGCGCTGATTTTTTGTTTCCACCTCGGGAAAACTGCGACGGAGGCTCATGAAATGCTCGGCAGAGCTTACGGTGAACGAGCCCTTAGTCGCGCTCAAACATTCCGATGGTTCCTGAGATTTGGGAATGGGAATTTCACTGTCGAAACAAAAGATCGTGGGAAACCTCCACAGAAATTCGAGGACCTCGATCTGCAAGCATTACTAGACGAGGATGATACTCAGACGCAAGCGGAGCTTGCCGGGAGACTCGGCGTTAATCAATCGACGATCTCCAGACGGCTCCACGAAATGGGGAAAATCCAAAAGCTATCCAGATGGGTTCCTCATGAATTGACGGAAAGACAACAAGAGGCCCGTAAGACAATCAGCAAAATCCTTACTCGATAGATTCAAAAGGAATCATTACTGCATCGTGTCGTCACTAGCGACGAGAAATGGATATATTTTGAAAATCCGAAGCGTCAGAAATCGTGGGTGAACCCTGGGGAAGCACCTTCGAGCACCGTGAGGCCGAGCCGCTTCGGGAAAAAAGCAATGCTGTGCGTTTGGTGGGACCAGCGTGGAGTTATTTACTTCGAGCTTCTGAAGCCCGGCCAAACAGTCGACAGCGATCGTTACATCCAGCAATTGACGAATTTGTACTATGCCATGCGTCACATCCGTCCCGAAATTTGGTCATGGCGCGAGAGAGCAATCTTGTTGCACGACAACGCACCCTGCCACACTTCTAGCGACGTCTCGCGGACCATCGAAAGCCTGAACTGGGAAGTGCTACCCCATCCCGCTTACTCCCCAGACCTGGCCCCGTCCGACTACCACCTGTTCGCAGCAATGGGTCATGCACTTTCAGAGCAGAAGTTCGAGACCTTCGAAAATGTTCAAAATTGGGTGACCAATTTTTTCGCCTCAAAATCTCTAGAATTTTATTGGCGCGGAATCCATCGATTGCCTGAGAGATGGGCGTCGTGTATTAGCAACGACGGCGCGTACTTCGAATGAGATCAGTTCTTCTGATAAAAAATTACAAACTCGAGTTTTCAGCAAATTTTGTCTCATTTCATGAGCATACACCGTACTATATGGCGGTCAGCCCACGGAAACTGTTTCACTGCTGTACCCTTTCCACTGCAATGGTCATAGAGGGCCCATGGGCTGGGCCGGCCGACCTTCCCCGCGGACGCGATGAGAAGAGAATGAGAAAAAGGTTGAGAGTAGTCGAAGAAGAAGAATATAGTCAGAAAAGTAAAGGTTGAGCGGAAAAGAAAGCATAGACAACCGGATACCCGGATAGAATCGGCGCCCTGGACTCCAGCTCTTCCCTTCAAATGATTATCGTGTACCCGTATCGAGCTCCCCTCCTTCGTCATGCGAGCCAGCAGAAAATAATGTCCCGCACGGAATGGATCGCGGTCTCCAGAGGGGCACTCTAGGCTCACTCAGCTAGAATGCACCGCGATCCCTCGTATTCTATTATGTACCCTTGCATCGCGCTCTTTTGTGGTGAACTTTCATAGGAGGCACCATCCCTCTCTTATCCACCAAATCATGGGTCGCGGCGCGGCGCTGCGGTCGTCCCGCTGATCTAGCGGATCTAAGCCAAGTCGTAGGAATTCCCCAGTCTAGTCGACTCACGAAGTGGGAAGACTTGACTGAAATTCCATGAGGAGAGTGGATGAGTTCACCGAGGACAGAAAGCGACTGTGATCCGATAGGCGAGCAGGCGGTCTTTAAAGAAAACAAGCGAGAGCGGTCGACAGATACTCGAGCGCCCTCACTTGTTGGATGAAGCGGAGCGAGTGCTGATTACCTAAGTCGCTGCCATAGATAGATAGTAGGTCGTGTGGTACCTAAGCTGTAGGGATGATGATGATATCGGTGGGGTAGGTGAACGCTTGCACCTTTATTGATTCGGGTAAGATCGCACGTAGGGAGGTGCGAAAGCGTGCCTTATTTGAGATCTAGGATTTCTGAGGGGGTTCCTCGGGTTTGAGGTGATCTTTTGGCACGTTGGGGGTTTCGCGAAAATCTCCGTATCTTCGGAGGTAGGCTGTTTCCTGAGATCGATTCTTGTCGACATGGATATTGCTATCGTGTGCGTAATGAGATTGGGCACGGTTTCCTTATAGTCAGGCTCGAAAGTATGGCCCGCGGATTCTTCGTTCGGCCGTTACGGACTGTGCTGGTCCGGAGGCGTGAGAATGCTAAGTTAATTCCGTGAGGTGCCTGTAAGGTTGAGAAGTATGTGAAGATTTCTCCTCGGGTTGAGGTGGGTGGGAGTCCTCGGTGAACTCATCCACTCTCCTCATGGAATTCCAGTCAAGTCTTCCCACTTCGTGAGTCGACTAGACTGGGGAATTCCATTTCGTCGAGTTCCTTCGTTCACCGAGGACAGATAGCGATTTTAACGACCTGAACTGAGCACGGCGGAGGACATGGGCGAAGGATCCGGGGGACGGAAGTAGTGTTCGTAGAACGTGGTCGCGTTCGTCCATCGGGCCGTCTGGAGGATGTCCGGGAGTTGAAGTCCGCGAAGGTGTGCCGCGGTGGTGGAAGCGGCTCGAGTCGAATGGGCAGTGTATATGGATGTGTCAATTCCGGAGTCCCTGAGGACTATTTTCACCCAACGCGCTAGTGTGTCTTTAGAGGCTGATTTGTGCGGCTTTTTGGTTGTAAGAAATAAGGAAGTGGGTTGGAGGCGATAAGGGAGCGTGAGATCCGTGTAAGCTCGAAGGGCCGAAATGGGGCATCGGAGGGCATTTTGTGGGTATGCTTTAACCAGTAAGGAGGGCGAGTGGTGGCCATGTCTGCTGGTCTTGGTGAGGCCTCGACCGTAAGAGAATTCCCAGGCGTGGGGCTGCTGCGAGAGGGGTGGGAACACGAGGTCGGCGATTTCGCCTACCCGTGCGGCCGAGGTTAGCAACAGGAAAAGGAGTGTGCGGTAGGTCGCCTGTAGCAGCGTGAGCGAGTCAGAGGGCCCCCAGGTGTCCATGTGTGTCAAGAGGAGCTCGACGTCCCACACCGGCGGTCGGGGCTTCGAAGGAGGATACGTGTTGAAGATGCCCCGCATGAGCCGGCACACCGTAGGATGGTTCCCCACCTTGAACGAGTCTATGGGGTCGAGGTGGAAGGATAGGGCCGAGCGAAAGGAGTTTGCGGCGGAGTAGGAATATCCGCTGTTTGCAATGTCTGCCAGGAAGTTACATATGTGGTTCAAAGGAATTTTATGTGTAGGGGTATCTCGTTGTCTACACCAACGTACCCAATCGCGCCGGCATGAGTCGTATGCGCTACGTGTACTTGGGCGGATAGCGTTTTCCAGAAAGCGCGTCGCTTCTTGTGTGAGTTCAGGGGTGCTAGGCGCCAGGCTACGAGTTGCAGCCTTTGGCTGACCATGAGTGGATGAGGAGTGTTCGTTCTGTCGAGGATTAGGTTGATGTCCGATGGAAGAAGTATCGGTTGATCGATGCATCTTTGTAAGAGTCGTGGGAAGCATGGCTGCGTCGGCCAAAGGGGGCATATTAGTGTTAATTCGCAAGTGGGTAAGGAATCTAGGTAGGAGAGCGTTCGATCAACCAGCTTGAATGGAGGGAAGGCATAGAGGTTGGTCCAAGAATCCCATCGGGACAGGAAAGCGTCTACGCCGATTGCGAAGGGGTCTTTGACCCAACTAAAGTAGGTGTCAACTTCGTGGTTCGAGAAATCAGCGAACAGATCGATTTGGAAAGGTCCATGCATGGAGTTCAATCGGTCGAAGGTTGCTTGGTGTAGAGAGTAACTGTGGTTATCTAGCACTGTTCTTGACAACGTATCCGCGATGTCATTAAGCACTCCAGGAATGTAAGTTGCTTTGAGGTGGAGGTTGCGATCGAACGCCCATGCCCAAATCTGTCGAGACAAAGAATTCAGTGTTGGGGAGTGGAGCGAGCCGAAATTGTTAATACTGTGCATGGCGTTTGTGTTATCCGTGCGGATAGCAATTGTAGTATTGGAACAGTCCTTGGCCAGCCTCTGTACCGCCAGAAAAATTGCCTTAAGTTCCAGAGCATTTATATGAAGATGACGATCATCGTCATTCCATGCCCCACCGGTAGCTCCATGGCTACACCAAGCGCCCCAGCCCTGCAGTGAGCTGTCAGAGGTAATTTCTAATGAAACTAGCGGCGGTCGGATTGGTCCGGTAGCGATCGTATCGAGATGTGTTGTCCACCATTCGAGATCTGATCTTATGTCGGATGGCAATTGTTCTATGGCCTCGAGGTTCCGTGTTCGGCGGGTGGTGGTCGAGACGAGCCTGGCCAGGGAGGAACAGTGGTACCGCAGAGAGCGCACAATCGTTGTTAGAGCGTTCAATTTTCCTAGGACGCGATAGAGTGTGCGAAGAGTAGTATTTGAAGTTTCGAGAAGTAAGTTGATGTCTCGTTTGATTTGGAGGAGCTTTTCTCCTGGTACTGAGAGCCGCATTGTCGCGGAGTCGATATTGTAGCCCAGATACGTCACGCGTTGTGCAGGGATTAGAGAGGACTTTTCAAAATTGATTGTGTATCCTAAGGATTGGAGGAGTGATGTTGTGGCCTCAGTATGCTCTGTGAGCCGAGATGGTGAGTTTGCGATCAAGAGAAAATCGTCGAGGTATACTATAAGGACAACGCCGCGCTGCCGTAGGTTGGCCGCGACAGGTTTAAGTAGTTTGGTGAAGACGCGCGGACTCGTTTTCAGTCCGAAAGGTAGTCGGGCCCAGCAGTACGTGCTGTGCTGCCATCTGAATGCGAGGTATGGCTGACTCGATGTGTGTATTGGAATGGACAGAAAGGCGTCTTTCAGATCTATGCGAGTAAAGTAGCAGTCGGGAAAAACTGCCTCCTTGATTTCCAACCATCCTTCCATTTTGAACTTTTCGTTGGCGATGAATTCATTAAGAGGTTTCAGATTGATAACTGGGCGGAACTTTGAGGTGCCTTTCTTCGCGACCAAGAAAAGGTTTGAGAGGAAGCGCACCCGTTGGGGGGTAACTGGAATGATAGCCCCTTTGGCTAGGAGGTCGTTGACTAAGGTGTCCATGTTATTCGTTTCATCCTGAGAGAAATGAATAGGGTGTGGTGAAGATGGTTGGAAAGGAGGGGAAAGGAAGGAGATGCGGTATCCCCGGACCGTGCTCAGAATCCAGTCGTCGGAAGTGAGAAGTTCCCATTGGGTAGCAAAGTCTACCAGGGAGAGATACAAGGTACCTGGTTGGTTGGAAGTACTGTTGGTAGCTGAGCTTCCAGACCCTCTGGATGTAGAGTTGGGCGTATTGGACGTATTGTGCCGCGGAGCTGCGCTGTACCAGTCGGTGTTCTTTCCTTGTTGCTTCCATGGAATACGTCGATGGATGCTACGGTCCTGGTTTGGACGAGAGTACGGACGATAGCGCTGAATGGATGAGGTTGATGTGTCTTCGCCAAGCAAGACCTTCTTATCTTTCCGTAAACGTTCAACGTTCTTCGCGAATGACTGGCCCAGTAGGGAGTGACCCCGTTTAATCTTCGCTGTTGACGTTGGAACTCGAAAAGCCTGACAAGCTATTTCGATGCGCGCGTTCTCAGTAAGTTTAGCCGCGATGATGAGGGTTTTGGTGATATCAGAGAGTCGTTCCGCGAGGATTTTGGAATCCAACGTTTCCGGCGTGGAAGCAAGGCACGACATGGCGTCGGTCAAGGGCCGTGCCATCAAAGAGTGTGTTTCAGCCAACTTGACGAGAAGTGTATCTGCCTTAAGGGCGAGGAACGCTTTACTCGCTTTGAGGTGGGCCTCAACGTCGCGGAGTGGTTCTGGTACGAGGAACTGCAGTCCCTGAGGTTCGGGATACGCCAGTGCGATTTCCTCGGCCATCTTCTTGCAGTCCTTTGCGTCGAAAATTCGTTTCATACCGGCCAGGACGCTGGAGCTGTGAATTGAGTCGGTCAAGACCCATGAATAACGTTGCCGTGTCTACTAATTCCGTGCGAGGCAATTTGCGTACGCAGTTTAGTTATTGCGGTTTACCCATTTGATCGCCGGAGCGTTTGAGTCTTCCAATAAACCATCGAAAATTGAGGCTGAGGGTTCGGGCTGCTCGGGCGGGTTGGCCTTCGGCGTAACCGCATCCTCGAGTCTCACATCGTCGTCGTCCTCAAATTGGTCGAGCTCCTCTTCGTACAACTGAATGTCGCTCATTGTCTGTAAAATCGTCGACGTCAAACGTGTAGTCTCAGAAAGCCCCAGCAGAACGAGGGGGTGACTATTTGGGAGACAATTCATCGAGATTTTATATGTCAAGTAGTGCGCGATAGTTATGCGCAGGAGGCCCGTAGGCTTAGAGCTCAGTGCAGTGCGTCGCACGTCGAGGCTTTGCGCTTTCGCTCAAGTCAGCGATGGAGGCCTCCCTGCCGCTGCGGATGCGCCAGGAAATCAAAGACGATCGACGTTTGGAAGAGAAGTTCGCTGGTCTCGCCCCGCGCGGCGATGACGGCGCCGCCGCCATGAACGAGCAGACGGGGAATCCACTAGACCAGTGTTTCCCAAGAACGGGCAAGCGCCCAAATTTTTGGTCATGGCTTCTTTGACGGCGGGCACGGTCCATACGCCTCATTTATTGCTACTCAGTTGCAATACCGTCCGGCATGAGACGCTCAAGTACTCATTGAACAGATTGAAACACGGCATGCATCGAAAATAGCAGCTGGACGTCATGTCTTTGACGGCATCGGAATTTCAATCTCCCCTCCCCAATGTCTAAGTTTCGAAGTTGCCGCATCCATCGCAATTCGCGCTATAAATCGGAAAACAGCCGTTATAACGGTCATTGATGATTCCTCAAGTTGAATGGAGATGTACGCGCACATTTCCCCAAGTGCAGTGGCCGCGCACGTGAAATGTTGATCCACTTCCCGTCGTCTTATTTAGTCGAGTGTGGGTTCAGCGCCGTGAATGATCTGGTGAGCGCAAAGAGGAGCCGTCTCGATATCACCAGACGAGGAGATTTGAGATTGAAGCTCACCTCCATCCAGCCTAGGATAAAGAAGCTCTGCTCTGAGCAGGAAGCCCACTTCTCTCATTAATCATTAATGAGAGATTGGAACAAACTGTCTCAAGTCATGAAATCACGTTCTTTCGCTCTCATCTTATCTAGAAAATGTCAACACTGATGTATATGTGATTTAAGCGCAATAAAATTTGATATTGAGAGTATACACAGTGTTCATTTTTACGCTTGCCCTTCAACGCATCCATGGAATCGATCGTGGGTACGGTGTCTCACAAGAGCGGTTCGGTTGGGCATGAGAAATTTTGCTTGGGAAACACTGCACTAGACAACAACGGAAACGGAGCAGCTGACACGAATGGATCGCTAGCCGACAGGACCGCTCGTGAGGTTCGTCGATTGATCGAGTTTCTCCGAAAACGGGTGCGCGACTGGGAGGATAACAAGTATCTCGATGACTCTTCGAAACATCCTGAGGCTGCGGAGTCGGAGCGCCCGACACCAACGCGGGACAGCCGGCGCCGATTGAGAAGTACCATCGCTGCGGTAGTCCCGAAGAGCAAATTCACCGAGAGTCCGAAATTCAAGCTTCGACCATGTTTGTTCTGCCGTGCGCCCGACCATCGATCCTCGCAATGCTCCGCCAGCCTTCCCATCGCGAAACGTAGGGAAATCCTCCGCTCTCTGCAACGGTGCGAGAAATGTTTCAAGTTCGAGCATTCGGCTCCACCGGCTTGCCGTGGTCCTCGAGTCCCATGTGCGCGGTGTTCTTCTCGTTTGCACTACACATCAATGCACGAAGATGGAAAAGACGTCACAAGCGCGGCGATAGTGCAGGTCGCGGGCGGCGATAATCCTCAGGTCGGTGCACTGTTGCTCACGGCCAGCGCGTACGTCGTCAATGGAGGCATGAGGATTCCGATACGTGCGTTCCTTGATTCGGGGAGTACGTTGACTGTTATTTCGCCTGCCTTGCGGGCCATGCTGCGTGAGCCGCCTGTGGCCGTAAGTGATCTGAACATTCAGACCTTCTCGAACACGGTATCGCGCAACGGGGTTCCGCTGGTCAATGTCCGTATTGTGGGTGCCCGAGGTGGTCCGATTGTCGAGCTTCTGGCGCACGAATATCCGTTCAGTGTCGACCCACCTGACATTGGTTCTGAAGCTATATCTAAGGCGCTCGCGGACTTTGATCGGAGGTTGCCGCTCGCTGATCGCGTCCATGTTGGAGAGTGGAACAACTCGTCCCCGGCTTTGCTCATTGGAATGAATCAGCTCCACAAGATCATGGAAAAGGCTCTCCCGGAGGTGGTCATCGACGATATAGTGGCCCATTCGACCAAACTGGGTTGGGTTGTCGGAGGAGCGTTTCCCATCGGGAAGGAACACGTGAGGGGTGAGCTCAAGACTGCACACCTGGTTTGCTGCGCTGCTACTCTTTCGGCCTACGCGGCGATAAACACATCAGCTGCAAAGGATCTGGAGGCTCTCTGGAACCTCGAGGCGATTGGCATCACGGAATCCACCTCAGAGTCCAAGTGGTCGGTTGATGAAGAGGAGGCAGTCCGTCAATTCCATGAGTCACTCGTCCACGACGGACAACGATATATATTTTTCTTCTTTCAAGGATCACACGATCGATTCTCACTTAAATCAGAGATTTATTTTAATGGGTCGATTGAAACGATTTAACAACGATAGTATCGGTGGTATGATACGTAAGCATGAGAGCATTTACCTTAAATCAGAGAATCGATTTTCACGTGGTGAATCCCGCTCTTGGAGAACGCAGAATGGCTAGAGCCAGATTCTCCTATCTCTGGAGAGAAACGTGGCGGCAGTTTTCGAAAGGCGCCCTCTCTCAATATCGGCAGGGAGCAGGGACGATATTACATCTCCCCCCCCCCTCGTCTTCCTGAGATATCTAAACCAGGAAGTGAATAGGATCATCCACATTTGTTCTCCTTCAGGATGAGTTTGCTTGCGTGGAAAATGTTGGCTTCTTTTTTTCGCTTCCCACAATCGATCTCAAACATGGAGTTGGAGACTTGTTTCAGCACACGGAACGGTCCTATTCTCACATTATCTAGTTTGTTTCGATTGAGTTTGTTACCATTTTCAACGAAGACGAAATCTCCAACTTTTTATGCGGCAATTCACTCGGTTTCTATCGAAATAGGCTTTGTTTCTCTCGAAATTTCTCATAGTGTTGAGGAGAGCTTCTGCTCGATCCTTCTCTAAGTTGCTTTCCTCCACTAGATTTGTTGGAACGATGCTAGATCTTGTCCCGTCTATTAGATAATTTGGTTCGAATCTCGTGACACTATGAATGGTCGAGTTATATTCCTTAACACATTCTTCAGCTATTCGTGACCAAGGCCTATTCGTACTTTCGTTGATTTTACATCTTATTCTATTGACCAAGGTTTGATTCAACCTTTCGTTTAAACCGTTCGATGATGGATTATTCACTGAGGTGAAAACGAGCTGAATATTTCGCTTCTTCAGATATTGTTTTAGGTCCTTAGAGTTCAGGGCTGAGTACTGGTCCATCAAAATTGTGCAAACTTTCTTATCGCGTGTAGTTTTGTCGATGAGATCGATGAATTGTTTGGTCGTCTGATTACTTGTCGTGGCGACGAAGGCTTTACGAGAGAAATGATCCACTAGTATGTCCATGTACTTTTTCGGGGATCTGTTTCCGGCGAATCCACCGACCGTATCGATGGACATTATTTGGAAGGGTCTCGATGCTGGGCCTAACTGGGATAGTTTCCCCATAGGTCTACTGTTCCGAGTCTTGTTCTTGATGCACACATCACAATTTCTACAAAAGCGTTCTAAGAGAGAATCCATGTACTTGAAATAATAGAATGGTCGTATCCTGGCCGCTAGGTGATGTTTTCCGATGTGACCGTAGAAGTCATGAACTTTTTGGATCAACCAGAGTCCGAATTTTTGAGAAACGATCAATCGCTGCCTCTCCCGAATTTTCTTGAAACTCAAACCATCCCTCCATATGACGTTTTTCATTCTTTCGATATTTGGATAGTTTGCTTTCTGATCGTGAATGATTTCTTCCAAGTTTATCAAATTGACGACCTTAAGAACATCGTCTTCGTTCTCGAAACTTTCCAGGACCGGATTCCTGGAGAGTGAGTCCGCTTCCACATTGTCTTTGCCGCTTGCGTATTTGATCGTGAAATTATACTGAGAGAGATAGTATACGAGATCACCCAGGAATTCGTCGGTTCGCGCTTTAACTCTCAGAGTCTCCAGCGGTTTGTGGTCCGTTATTATTGTGAAGTTTCTGCCGATCAACCAATATTGCCAGAAGATAATCGCTTGTTTGATTGCCAAACACTCTAGATGAATCGCTTTTTTCTTTCGCTCGGCTGGGCTGAGACGCTTCGAGAAGTAAGCGACTGGATGTAGGACATTATTTTCCTGTGGTTGTTTCAAGATTGCTCCTACTCCTTCGCCACTAGCGTCCGTGTAGATG
>NW_003805062.1:0-22695 GCF_000255335.2 Galendromus occidentalis | reverse complement strand
GCCTGTCCCCTGACGATTTTCGATCAAAACCTACCAACTATTGTAGCATGTGACGCGTCAGAAATCGGTATGGGCTGCGTGCTACTTCAACGTCATCCATCGGGGGAAAAACCATAGCGTATGCGTCTCGCTCATTTGACGGGGCCCAGCTCAAATACTCGACAGGCGAGAAGGAAGCTCTTTCTTGTCTCTTCGCGATTGAGTCACTGGCATGTGTACCTCTGGGGTAGACGATTCACCCTACGGACGGACCACCAGGCTTTTAGCACACTTTTGGGCCCAAGGGAAGTGGACGAGGGCCGCTGAGGATTGGGCGGTGGCTTGAGAAGCTCCGCACATATAGTTTCAATGTCGAGTATCGGCGAGGGAGCTCTCATAACGTGCCTGATATGTTATCACGACTACCGCTTCCAATCACCTATACCGTCCACGACCCCGCGGAACTCGTGATAGCCACATTAGGCGAGAAGCTCAAGCCGTTCACATGGTCGGAAATTTCCAAACGTACAAGCGAGGACGCCGAGCTCTCGAATCTTATGGAGGCTCTAAAAAAAATTCTCCGGTGAAGAAGTTTGGGAGGTATCAAGCGATTCACGCGGATCTAACGGTGGTCGACGGCGTCATATTGAAAGCGGATCGCATTACGCTACCCGAATCACTACGCCTGCGAGCGTTCCGTCTGGCACATGACGACGCTCACCCCGGAATAGTCAGGACGAAGCACCGATTACGCGCAAGATACTGGTGGCCGTCAATGGATCGGTTCATCGAAGAAGCCATACGAAGTTGCAAGCTCTGCTCGGAGCACGACAAAACAGTGGTACCGAACTCAGCTCCAATCACCCCCACCGATTTTCCGGAGTATCCATGGCAGCGTTTGGCCATTGACATAAGGGGCCCCGATAGCACCTTAGGATCTCAATTTCGCTTCGCTATCGCCGTCATCGATTATCACTCGAAATGGGCAGAAGTGGAGCTGGTTAACGAAGTTACTACGAGTCGAGTCATCTCTTTCCTGCGGCGGATCTTCAATCGTGAGGGCGTACCGGAAACGTTGGTCTCGGATAATGGAGTACAGTTCACATCAAGAGAGTTCAACGAATTCCTTCAGGAGTATGGTGTCAAGCATTACAAGAGCCCAAATTATCATCCGAGAGCGAATGGATTAATTGAGAGATTCAATCGCACCCTAGGCCACATGTTGGCAACGGCTAAAATGGCGGGCGGTAATATCAGGGATCGCCTGATAGAGATGCTGGGTTCATACAATTCGACACCTCAAGCTACGACCGGCGTTTCGCCGGCTGAGTTGCTTCACGGAAGACCACCCAAAACGAGATTGGATGTCAGCGGGGAGACTCCACTCGCTAGACGTCCCCTTTCCGAGAAAACCCAGGCACTCCGCGCTAAAGTCGAGGAAAACCAAAGCAAGCAGACATGGTATGCGAATCTTCGGAGAGCAGCTCGACCACACAATCTACGAGAAGGTGACTTCGTCCGAATCCAGAAACCGTCGGTCACCAAAGGACAGAAAAAGTACTCAGACCCCGTTCAGATCACACGCCAAATGGGACGCGACACTTTCCAAACGTCGGATGACCGGATTTGGCATGCTAATCGTATGGCCGCTCATAGCAAAGCTCCCTATGAACACACCACAGTATCGACCGACTATTTCGGCGATATCGACTTTCTGGCATCTCCAACGGCAGCGGCAGAGACCGACGCGAGAGCGACGGGAATCGAGACGACGCGCGACCTTCCACACAAACCGCCCGAACTTATTGACGAGGGCTGCTCCGGTGACGGAAGAGAGGAAGGTCAAGAGCAGACACAGGGAAGTCTGGTTCTGATGGAATCAGAGGACTCGGAGGTGGAAACGATCGTTGCCTCGGAGCCAGGCCCACTTGTGAGAATGGAAGACGTGGTCTACAGCAAACGCATGAGATCAAGTACAAGTTCGGAAGCGACAAGCCAACCGCGACAGAGTAGAAAGCGACGGCGGACTGGGCGTATGATGCCCGCCTGGCTCCGCAATATTAATGTTTGAGATTAGGATATGTGTGAAATTGATGTCGCGGCGCTGGGGACCATTAAGGAGGGGGAGTGTAGTGTTAGAGTCTAACGGGTCTAGCGACGGTGGCGCCGCCAGTGTCATGTTCAATAAACGAGGGGTCTACGCCACAAGCCCTACTTGTTTACATTGATGAACGCATTTTTAGCGGGGAGAATTCTGAATCCAGCGGGGCGTGCGACTCGACGAATCGGCGAGTAAGCCCTTCGTGGCGACTTGTACGGATTCCAATGGCGGCCTAATCTAAATTTTCTGAAGTAAAGCCCCGGTAACAAATTAATAAAATAAAAATTCCGAGTTTATATGCATTTTTGAATGAGTTCTCATGAGCTCCTCCGATCTTATTCGCTCAAGTTCCGGTCGTATTCTGTACGAAGCTTTGTTTTGCCCAAAAGTGCACACCTATCCAGTTCATCTCGCTATCTTGTGATGAGGTATCCATGTTGCGTTGAGTCCGGGTCCGCATCATACAGTCTACTACTCGGTCCAAGAATCTTCTCTTTTAGATCGATTCCGTCGTCACCCCAGAATAACTCGCCAAAACAGGTGAAGTCACCAAATCGCCAGCCCCGCTGAACTCAGACTTCTCCCCGCTAGAAATGCAGAAATGCATTCATCAATGTAAACACGTAGGGCTTGTGGCGTGCTCCCTAAACGAGGAGCCGGCAGGAACATTCCGGCCTGACGCTCCGGACGTGGAACTCATCGATCTCTATCGTGGTACCTAATTAGCGACACTACACTGTTGCTGTTCTCAGCATAGCTTTCGGATTCCAGAATTTTCTCAACACAATGCTTCCCGCCATCCTTGGCGTTCCTGGTACCTCATCCTGGCGCTCGAGAGAACCACAACCTTACGTCTTACGTCAAGAGGAGCCGGGTGCAAGTTTAAAGGGTTGAAGCAGACGACGCCGATGCGACTACTGTCAGACAAGGCTCCGAGAAAGCGCGCCAAGAAGCGTCGGAGTTCGTAGTTTCCCGAGCTGTACCACACAGACAAGGTTCAGAGTACGGGGTACTTTTTATCTTGCTGAGGACGGAC
The DNA here is from genome assembly GCF_000255335.2 of Galendromus occidentalis. Taxonomy (NCBI): domain Eukaryota; kingdom Metazoa; phylum Arthropoda; class Arachnida; order Mesostigmata; family Phytoseiidae; genus Galendromus; species Galendromus occidentalis. The sequence continues at coordinate 19,579 of NW_003805062.1, read as the reverse complement.
CTGAGAGCAAATGCTCCCAGGAGGATCGAGAACGAACACTTGCTCTTCCGAACAGAAATCCCGTCAGGAATGTTTTGCCCCCGGCAGGGATCGAACTCCGGCCTCGAGGCGCACTCACGGCATTTCACCGCTTGGAAGCACCTACGCGCGGGAAGCGACAGACGCGCTGGCCGCTTGACCACGCGTCGGCGTCGCCGTAGGTATCATGTAGCTCGAGGACAGAGGTACAGAGCACACGATTGCGGGTTCGTTTCAGGCAACCCGCATGGATGGGAGGTTTCCCCTTCAATTTTTCAAACGATCCCTCCTCATATTCAGGAGTCTCACAAGCAAAATTATCTTTTTCGAAGATCTCAATCTCCCGAGCTCCTTGATAGAAGCCTCGTGGGAGTACCAGGGACAGAGCAGGTCATCGTCCTAGACTCGAGAAGTAGAAATGAAGGTACTAGGATCCCCTAGTGTCCCATGTCAAGACCCTTTTTTTTATTGGCGGTTTCCGGGTGAATCTAGCGAAGCTTCTCTTCCCCATGGAGGATACGGAATATCCGGTTGAGTTCTTCGCCATTCGTAAGGCGAACAATCGTGGATTCGATATGACCGCCGAAAGTTCAAATATCACCATCGGCCTCTTCTCACGAACGAGAAAATAAATAGTATCCCATATTAGGGCACTCTTCCCTACGCCCGAGCCAGGGCCCACTGAGTAGTCGTCAAGGTGGGGGACATGGCCACTTAGATAGCGGGGTCGGGGAAAATGCGGGAGAGTGGTCGGGACAATGGGTACACCTGGATTGATGTGGATGGCGCGGGAGTATTCTACTCCTGCTACATATCACCGAACGTCCAATAAGAGGGGTTCAGGGATTTTCTGCGGGAACTCGGGGAGAGCCTTCGACTCAGGGAGGGTAGGGGAATCTTCGTCACCGGAGACTTCAATTCGAAGAGCTCCGATTGGGGCGGCGGGGCGACCTACGGGAGGGGCAGGTTTTTGGGGTACTGGCTGGCCTAATACGACCTAATCGTCGTCAACGATGACCAGGTGCCTACTTTCTCTGGACCCAGGGGACAGTCTTCCATCGACTTGACCGTGGTGGATGAGAGGGGACTGTTGGAAACCACCAGTGCGGGGGTCCCCTTGGAGCAGGAGTGACATCGTACATGTGACAAGGTACATCGCCTTCGGAGTCAGGGGAAGCGGGGCGGCGGGCTGAGAGCTCAGGAGGGGAGATGGGATCCCGCGAAGGTGGACTTCGGGCGGGTTAGGGCTTGCGTCGATTAGCGTTGCAGGGGCCGGAGTGGGGGGGGAGCTTAGCGCGGGGGAAATGGAGGACATCCTATCCAGGGCCTGCGGGAAGGGGGCTCTAGGACGCGGTATACGGCAGGGAAGCGGCCGAACTACTGGTGGAACGAGGAAGTTGCGGCTCTGCGCTAACGGTGTATCCGCTCACAGAGGACCGCCAGTAGGACGGCAAGCTGGTTAGGACGGGCAAATAGGGGGAAGAAGGGAGGGCGACCTATGCGGCGCATTTAGCGACGTATAGGGCGGCAAGATTGCCGAAAGATGGCCAATGCTTGTGAGGGATATAATCGGGAGACTCATGAGGGAGGGGGAACTCCGGAGCCTTGAAGTTGGTTTTACTGCCAAGGGGGGGGTGGAGGGTTCAGGCCGATTTGCCTGCTCAACACCATGGGGAAGTTGTTCGAGGAGGTCATAGTGGAGAGGGTTCATGGGTAAGTCGAGGGACTGGGGGCATTGTCGGGAAAGCAGTACGGGTTCAGGAAGGGTTTTTCAGCAGTGGATGCGGTTGAGTGGGGTCTGGAGAAAGGGCAGGAGTAACGGGGAAAGAGTTTGGAGAACGGGGGCTTCGTCGGGTCGCTTCTTCCCGACGTGAGGAACGCCTTCAACTCGCTGGCAGGGGCTTACCCAGAATTTTTCGGGGGGGAGGGGCGATTTCTGATCTGTATGGGGCTACGAATCCAGAATGGCGACCCGCTCCTATACTCTACCGTGAAGAAACATTTCCTGGGGGCACGGGGGCTATAGCCCCATACAGCCCCGAGGTGGATAAGCTGCTGCTCGCTGGAATGGGGACAAATTTTGCAGGCTTTGGGGGATCGGGGAGTTTCGGGGTGCCTCCTGAGGCTCATTTCGTCATGTCTCGGGAATCGGGGAATCAAAACGGAGTTTCGGCGGGGGTTCCAAAGGGCTCCATTCTGGGTCCAACTTTGTGGAATCTTGCATGAGACGTGTTCTTGAGGCTGGAAATGCCGTGAGGCGCGGTTTTGCTCGCTGACGCGGATAATCTCGCGCGCATGTTCACGGCTCGGACCGAGGGGTAACTGGAGAGGTTGGCGAATATCGCCCTGGGCGGAATCCAGGCGTGGATGAAGCGGGTCAACCTTGAGTTGGCTCCGCGTTAGACCGAGGCGGTGTATCTGACGGGGAGGGAAAGGGTGAGGGGGATCAGGCTCAGCCTGAGGGGGGGAGTCAGAATCAAGATTGTGGGGGAGGCGAAGTACTTTGGAGTCGTGCTGGACAGGGGGCTAACAGGTGGGGAAAACCTGAATTATGTGCTCAAGAGGGCGAGGTTAACGTCTCAAACTCCTCGCCTCGGAAGGAAAGACTCTAACGTCTACAGCAAAAGCTCGTTATAACGAACAGCTGGGGACCGGCGAACTTTGTTCGTTGTATCGAATTTTCGTTCCATCGGGCACGACAGAAAAAGTGCTCAAAGTTGCTGCATCGTTTCTTCTGCGAGAATTGACGTGAATAATGAAAACTTGAGCGCTAGCGCTCTCCGGCAAGTAAGAGACCACAACAATTTTATTCGGGTGTTAAGTTACGATGAAATCCGTAAGCTTTGTCTGCACCATTTTCCTAGTCTGACTAGTTAAGACAAATTTTTCAATACCTGAGATGCTTTTAAAAATATCATCTGGCACGTTATCATGAGAGAACACGAACCGCTTCAGCTTGCTTATTGACTCTAACATTGCGCCAATCGACACATTCTCTTCTTGGATTCCTCCGTCAGGATCTTCGTCACTCTCTTTGGAGTCACAAATCGCGGCTCCAGGAACCTCCTAGAACGGTTTCAAAATGCAAGCGTCCGAGAGCTCCTCGCAAACATGAACGTCGTCATCTGCTCTTACATAGTCGTCAAAATTTACGTTCTGATCGATTCCGAGGCGCTGTGTATTGAACTGCCAGAGGTCTGTCGGATCATAATCTTCATCTGAATGGTCATCGCTCATCACATCAGAAATCGGCAGGCCTGATCTGAAAACACAACTCTTCTCCCAACGCCGTCTGATTGTTGTCGGGATGATCTCAGACCATGCGCTCGAGAGCATTTTCATTGCTTGCCTGACGTCGACCTTCGTATCTTTCCCAGCGTTCTCCGAAACTAAGATACCGTAAAATACCCAATACAAGCCCGGGCGTCTAGTTTTTTCGAGAGCCTCTCGGGGAGGGCTTATATTGGAGAGGGGCTTCCATTTGAGAGAGGCTTCTAATACCCTAATTTTGGACTGAGGAACGCCGATGATCAAAACCAGTGGTTCCCAAATTTTTTTCGGCCGTGGACCCCCTAGGAGCTCCCGCAGTATGCCGTGGCTCCCCTGCCGGAGGAAGTGCTTCGACGCTCGGCATAATTTTTACAACGTAGATCAAAGGGAAACAATGTCCGAAGATGAACTTGAGCTCCACTTAATCTCACTTAAAATACAAGAACGAGTTTCGTAGTACAATGCGAGACCAAGCGAATTATAAACGTCATGTACTCATATAGGCCCCCTTTGAGCCCCTTCAATGAGAAGGATGGATCAAATGTCGTGATACCAGCTTCTCGTCATTCGGCTCCAGTTTCGTTGAATTCAGTCGCAAGTCTCCGCGAGCGATTGTATCCAACCTGCGCCTCTTTTCTGTGATAAGGTTCGTTTGTGCGCTGAAAGCTCTCTCAACAAGATACGAGGAGGGGAAGGCTATAAGAACTTTCTGCACCACGTTCCACAACGAGGGGTTTTCTTTCGGGATGCTTTCATGAAGCCAAAACTGATGGAACCCTCTCTTAAATTGAACTTTCAACTCTTCATCAGCAACCAAGTCAAGTAGCTCCTCTTCGAGATTCTCGTTTCATTTCTCGAAGCCAGCGTATGGGTCGACGATCCACTCCGGTATGTCCATGCTCAGTATATCATCAAACCTGGAGGAAAAATCTTTCCGGAGAGCTTCTAACAAGGAGATACTGCCACCGAGCACAAACCGATTCGGCTGCAAATTGGTCAGCCGACAGATTTCGAGTCATGTACCTCAGGTTCGGCGGCATTCCTTGAGCAACTGCACGGTTCGCTTTTTCTGGGCCGCGAAAAACCGCGGTGAATTTCCAAGCAGCGGCTTGGATGCCCTGGGGGAGACGCCGTCGGTAACTCTACGGTGCCGTCGAGTCGGAGAAGGAGAATGACCAAGGGAAAATCCCGCGGCAAGAGGGAAGAGAGGCGGTACTATTATGTGATATCTATTTATTAATATGCAAAATTATATATGGATATATTGAAAATTATATATGGATATATTGAAAATTATATATGGATATATTGAAAATTATATATGGATATATTGAAAATTATATATGGATATATTGAAAATTATATATGGATATATTGAAAATTATATATGGGTATGATAAAATGGAGATGATAAATTAATACGGCTGAATACCATGGTAATGGACGGGCTCGAACATACAATCGAAACAGAGGAATAGCTCGCAGTATACACATCTTATAAGAGGCGAGGCATCGTGCGCGACGCACCGAGCATTGCACGAGTTGACCGGAGCAATGAGGACTTCGGTGATGTTTTCGAAACTGTGATCTTCCCCTGGAACCTCATAACCCGCTTTCCACCAAGCGTACTTCCACATCCTGGTAAAACGGGGGTGCTGCATTTGATTGTAGCAGACGGAATGAAGTTTCATAATGAAATAACGATCGGAGGGCTTTGGAACCAGTCCACCCCCATCTAAATACAGGTCCCGACAAGCTTCGGTTACGTTTTTCGCCAGAATTTTGTACTGGCGAAAGAAAAAGACATCGAGGGGCTGCACCCACTGTGTAGTCCCCTCCGGAATGTACTCGATGTGCACTTGTGGATCCACAAGCCCGGCTGACGACCCCTGTCCCGTCCACGCATCTAACAATAAAATACATTGCTGATCGCGAGCGGCATCAGGGACAAACACTTTTCTGAACCAGTTCCTCATGATGTCGCTAGTGCATTTCCCGGCTTTGGAACAGGTGACTTCTACATTGGGGCACGAATGCAATGTCTCGATTAGGCGAAGCTCAACAATAGGGCCGAACTTCGCGTTGCTTTCTTGGAGAACAATGAAAATTTTTTTCCCGAGGATGCCCTCTTTCGAGAAATGCACCTGGATGGTGTAGGAATGCGTCGTTGCGTGCTCTTGCACGACTCGTGCTTCAACGATCTTCTCTCCCTTATACGTGATGGTACGGTTTCGAACCATCTCGTACTCAAATCGACTTTGGTCCGCATTCCATACAGTGCATCCTGGAGACTGCCGAATTTTTTCATTGATCTCATGAAGAAATACGATGGCTTGCTCCATTACTTCATCTCTCTTCTTCGAGGACGCACGTGTGACGGTCTTTGTGATTTTTCGGCTCGACATGCGCAAATCTCGGCGCACTGCGGTTAGGAACGATTGACTAGTAAGTTTTCGCTTCGGGCGAAGCTTCGTCGCGGCGTCGCGAATCCATCGTTTGATGTGAAGCTTGGTGACTTGTGTCTGTGCCGCGCGAGCCTGGAGTCATGCAATTTAATACCGCAGTCTATCAAACAGGAGCCTCCGAAAACAAATGACGGGAACCTCCGGATAATTAAGTTCAAAATCACCTGTCGAACCAACCTGAACGAACTGCTCGCCGACGAATTTCCGCACCAATGCGTATTTCACGTGTTCACCCAAGCCTTTCTCAAAATGCCGTCTTACCGCTCGTAATTCCGACCTCTTGATTTTGAACTTCTTGAGAGTAGCTTTCTCTCCCTTCTCCTTGTACGACGACCACACCTTGTTCAACTTGTCTTGGGAAAACCTTGCTTCGATACCACCCCTCGGGACAGCTCCATCCCGAACTTCCTCTATGTCCAACTCATCGAGGACATCGAGCTCCTCGTCGTCTCGCGCGGCCTGCTCGATCGGGAGCACCGCCACATCTTCTTCATCTTCGAATTCCCCGTCAAAAGGCTCCTCTCCATGTAGATCTTTCAGAAGTCCTTCTATAACGACATATACCTGTTCCTCGGTATCAGTGAGCCTTCTTATAATCGACATATCGGGCCTGAACCGATTCATTAGCTTCTTCAGGACCGCGGAAACCGACGCCGACGTACTCATGATGAGGCTAGCAAATCCGAACTGTGCATTCGCAATGATGTGACTTCATAATGTCTGCGACATTTGAACATTCGGAACATTCTGCGACATTCGGAAAGGCGGTCCCGATTCAAAAATCAAATTCAAAAAGAGGAGTCGCGGGAGTTCTTCCCCAGCGCCCCGTTGGAATCTTGTGCTAGAATCGACTGATTTTCCGCAATTTATCGCGGTTTTTCGCGGCCCAGAAAAAGCGAACCGTGCATTTGCTCGCGGAATGCCGCCGAACCTGAGGTACATGACTCGGAATCTGTCGACTGACCAATTTGCAACCGAATCGGTTTGTGCTCGGTGGCAGTATCTCCTTGTAAGTGCTGGACATAAACTCGGAGGTCCTCATTCTCACAGTCTACAGATGCCATATTGGGGAAGAGGGAGAAATCACGACGACCAAGTCTCTGTTGCATGAGCTTCAGTTTGGCCAAGAAAAAAGTTTGAATACTCTTCGTTCGAACCAGATTCAAGCTGACACCCTGCAGCTTCAAGTTCACCTCGTTGGATTTACTGAATAGGTCGGTCAAGTAGCCAATGTCACGCTTGTAGTCCAAAAGATTCTTCTTGAGGACAGCATCTTTCGTCTCCGAAAATTCCGAGACACTTTCAAACAGCGCGAAGAATCTGTTGAGACAATCGCCGCGGGAAAGCCAACGGACTTCGGTGTGGAGCAGGAGCCGCTGGAATCGCTCATCGTTCACCGTGCACAACTGCGCGAAGAGACGGCAACTCAGAGCATTGCTCCTAATGAGGTTTACGGCCTTGTTGACAAACTGAAGTGATTGATGTAAGCGCGGGCTGAGGTTCCTCGAGACTAGGTCCTGCCGGTGAATTACACAATGGATCGTGGTCAATCCTGGAACTTCTTTTGACGTAACCGTCTTTAAGTTTGCCTTGGTGACAGACCGAATGAACTTCGTCACTCGACCTTGAGAAGTTGTCCAACTTTGACGGCTTATTAACCCAGTCTCACCGTGTGTTCAGGTGCCAAAGCGGAGAATATCATTTCAGTGGATGAGCGTGTCGTTTCTACTCACAGGCTTTGAGAAACATCGCGGATTTGACGCCTTCGAGACGACCTTGAAGATAGCAAGAACGACGAAGTCTTTTTGCTCTCATATGGCTCTTGTAGATATTGGGCTCTTGTACCTAGGTCGTACATGAAAACGAGGCCTCGTTGTGTGCTGTTCCTTGATCAATGGCGCGGCCGAAACGAGCTAGTTTGAATCGTCGAAAGCGACGGGCGAATGCTTCATCGGGCGAAACGCACGTAAACGGCCGACGACATTAATCGCTCAGCCTAGACGAGCGCTCGACCAATATACGGGCACCAAGGTGACCGGGGCAGGAGCCCCATCATTCATATGCATTTCGTCTGATTCTGATGCTTCAGATGGGTCGTAATCTCCGGCAGGGCCACGAACTATCGGGGCTTGTCGGGAAAGTGTGGATCAAGACGATGTAGCATTCACGAGAGATCCTAAAGTCTCTCAACTATGGCAACGCGCCACTGCTCGTTTCAAAAGTACATTCATTTCAGGGGTGTGATACCGCCTGAACAACACGGATTTAGGCGTGGAAAGTCGACGATCTCAGCTTGCGAGGCCCTCTTACAGGATATCGACGCCAGGACGAAGACGAAGGACAGACCGTTGTATGCTGTTTTTGTGGATTATAAGTCAGCTTTCGACGTTGCCCCAAGATCAACGATTATCGAGAAGCTTGCCACCGTCGGCGTCGCCGGAAGGATGCTGAAACTGATCGCCCAGATTCTACAGGGAGGGGAGGTGTCGATAGAAGATGGACTTGGCATACTACCGTCAATCAAACAAACGAATGGAGTAGCCCAGGGTGATAACCTCTCCCCCTTATTGTTCTCGGTCCTTCTTAGTGACCTCCCCGACACGACAAAGAAAAAGACACGACATTGTACATACCATCCTGTTCGCGGGCGACGCGGTCCTTTACTCGCGGGCCCGAAGCTATCTACAGAGAGCTATGGACACACTCGGGACATACTCCGCCGAAAATGGAATGAAGATCAACACGAGCAAAACGAAAGTCGTGAAATTCGGAACCGGAAGTCCCCCGGCCAAGGGAGACATTTTCAAATTGTACAAGGAAAAGATACAGATCGTCGATAACTTCTGCTATCTCGGAATCGAGCTCTCGCGACGGGGAGTGTCCCCGACCAAGCATGTCGACGAGAGGGTACGGAGAGCAAAACAAGCCCTCGCCTCGATACCGTGTCCATGGAAGCTATCCCTTAAGACAGCTCTAACATTATTCGACCTGAAAATTGCTCCAATTGCCTCTTATGGCATCCAAGTGGTATGGAGTCACCTGACGACGAAACACCTCGAGAAGTTTGACAAGCTTAAGGCAAGCTACCTGAAACTTGCTCTGGGCGTGCACAGATCATCGCGAAACAGGCAGGTATACTGCCTAGCCGGCACCACCCCGATGTCGGAGGACCTCAGAGCGAAGTTTAGACTCGAGCGGACGAACGAGTTCGACAAACACGCCGGAAACTGGACCAGGAAGAACTCCGAGATCCACGATGCCTTGTACGAAACACCCGGTATGAGAACCAATTGGTGGAAAGGGCCGAAATGCAGAGAGCGCCACCGCTTCACGAGAGGAGCCATACACGGTTACCACCACCTTTTATGCACCAAGCTCGGATATCACGAGGCATACGATGGCTGCCTCTGCAGACTCTGTGGACGGAAATGCGAAGAATACCATCTGTACAGCTGCTCGGAAAAGGAAACTTCAACTGGGAGGAGATAGAAATGGAAGAACGCACATGAACATGTGATACTCGTATCCACGAAGTGCTGTGTATACGATGCCATTGTACATTTTACACATCTCTCAACACACCATCTAACTGGTAATAAACGCATTCAATACGAAAGTACATTCATGGACAATGAGTTCGGTCATACTTGCGACGTATGCGATCGTTTATGGTTCGAGCGCGAATTGAAGTGTATCCCCTCAGATAGCGATGTTTTTGAAAGACATCTTCCCAGACCATGTGAGGAGAGAGTTCAGATTATGCTCCAATTGTTTGAAGGTTTGTCGAACTAATAAGGTTCCTTCCATGAGTAAGAGTAACGGGTATACGTACCCGGATGTTCCCACGAATCTACCTAAACTCGACCCAATCACCGAAAGACTCATTTCTCCGCGTATCCCATTCATGCAGATTCGTCGCCTTCGCCACGAAGGCTCTTATGGCATTGTTGGTCAGATTTTCAATGTGCCGGTCGATGTCGATACTATGGTGCGGTGTTTGCCGCGGTCTCTTGATGATGACTATGCATATACTTCGGCGTCGCCCGTCAAATCAATGCGAATAACGGGACGCGTTCCAGTGCCTACACTATGTGCATGTCGGAAATTTGACGGAGGGACCGTCGCGGAGCGACGCCTCAGCATGTGCTCTACATGGCCATGAAAATTCACCGCCTTCGGGTCCGAGACGGTATTCAAAACATGTATCGCTGTTTGAGGACAACCGAAAGGATAACACGGGAAATGATAGAGAGCAGGGAGTTTGTCGAACGATTGATTGATACGAATCAGGCTTTTCTAAAAACGATTCCCAATTCAGTGCAGTATTGGGCTGCCCGAAAGAAAGACTGTTCGCAATGATCCGTCAACTTGGTAAACCGACGGCGTTCCTCACCATTAGTGAGAACGAAACACATTGGCCGAATCTGTTGCGTATTCTTCACGGCCTTTGCGAAGAATACAAAGATATCGAGAAACACGAGATGGAGGATGTTTTCGAAAAGCTCGACATAGGTAAGCGAGCTCATCTAGTGGCTGAAGATCCGGTCACCTGCGCAATTTATTTCCACAAGTTGGTGAACGCAATCATGGCGATTATCAGTGCCGAAAAGACATATAATCCGTTCGGGGAATATCGTGTCATCGAGTACTTCCTTCGTATAGAGTCTCAGCATCGTGGTAGTCCCCATGCGCACATCCTTCTTTGGTTAGAGAATGATCCGGCCGAGGAATTGTCCGATTCTATGCCGAATCAAAACGAAGAATCAAACTCACGCGCACACAATCACTTGCACGAAAAGAGGTGAGCAACACTACCGCTTCAATATACCATATCGGCCGATGTACGAAACAAGGGTTTTGCTGCCGTTGGAGCTGTGGTCCGGATCAGAAGGCATCAGTCAGGAATTCGAGGAGCATGTTTTCGGCGGCGGCGTTTAATAAATCAGTAATAAAAAGCAGTCAGAGGAATCTCTTTTGCTTCGAAGAAATCTTCGAAAACTTTATGGACAGTTTCGCCTTTCGTATCTGTGGTCAGTTTCCTTGCGAAAAGAAGTTCTTCGCAGATCTTCTGATCCAAGACAAACCGTACGTAGGCGAGTAGGAGAGACGAATTATCGGGCAAAGTCGATTCATCCAACTGTACGGAGAATTGGGAGGTTCTCAGGTGTTCACACAGCGTCTCCTCCACGTCATCACTCATTTCGTCGAATCGGCGCTGCACAGTGCTATTGCTCAATGCGATCTTATCAATCGCGCTGTGAGTATTGACGCGAAGTACGGTTTTGAGGACTTCTCTGATCGCCGGCAGAATCAGAGTCTCTCCTATGCTGTGAGGTTTTCCTGACTGCGCAATGAGCAGCGACAAGTTGTACGACGCTGTGAGACCATCATTTTGTCTTTCCGCATGCCCCGAAAATAAGTCGGGGAGCGTCAGTCTCTTCTCAGCTTTGTCCTTCGAGGCCAAGAAAAAATCAAGCGGTTTCAACGCGGACTCCGGTTGGCAGACTTGTAAATGCTTCTTGAGCTTGTTTGGCCTCATTGAGTCATTGGTCAGAACTCTTTCACACACAAGGCACATCGGTGAGCGTTTATCGGATGGCGACGGGATGAAACCGAATTCCAAGTACTCCACACTGTTTTGGCGACACTTTCTTATCGCGACTGCCATTTTGATAGAAGAAAGCAGGAATTCTTCGCTGCATACGCTGAGCCGAGGCAAGGAGCGGAGGAAAAAAAGGATCTACGCGCACGTTTCGGCAAACGCGCCTCGATATGAAGACATCTATTTTATCCTAGAGATTATGTCAACAAACTCTTAGGAATTTACAATGCCACAAAGGTACGTCATTTCTCACAAATCGATATATCGCTGTCGCCCGCGTGTGTTTCTTGAAGGAGTGAGTCGTCTGTCAGGAGAATAGGCTTTTCTTCCTCTTCTCTTTCGAGACTAATCGGACTCGTCGCGGACTTTTAACACCTAGAGTGCCGCGGAGGACGCCGGCGTCCCTCATCATGATACTGTTTAACCCACCCCAGAAGGCCCGAGAGCTGAAGAAGCCTCCCTCCGCCCGTCTCGATTGACTTCGCTTGCCCTCGCTCCCTACCAGATGCAATGGTTTCCCGGGGCAAGGCGTACAATTGCCACGATCGCCAATGATATTAGCGCGTGCGTCGCTTGCAGCCGTGCGCCATGATGGCATCGCCATCGTCAGAGAGGTCTCGAGTTCAATCCCCGAGACCGACCAAAATTCCTCGCTCCCAAATTTGGAAGTGAGGTGCAAGTATAAGTCGGCATTCAGGGTGGATCGAGGGAGCAATAGCGTTCATAGTATACCCTATCCCGCAGCTACCGTGGTATTGGCGAGGAAAATTGTATCGCCAATGTGAATGTAATATGTACATAGGTACATGACTCTGCCCAACGGCGGGCAGAATCTGGAATTCAAATATTCTAACGGCTCGGAGTTGCGGACGACGGTGACGCCGACACGCGCCTTCAGAGGAAGATGATGTGCTGCTGAGAGGACACATTTATCCGTGTTGTGGATACGCCTTGATTTAGGCCCAGCATCTTTAGAGGAATGGCGCCTGCAGAACGTTCGCGGAGAACTCCAAGGAGACCCAAAAATCTGGCCACGAGAGATGAGAACGAACACGACTCCACCAATACGGGCCATGGAAGTGAAGAAGAGTTCCTGAGTTCCGCTTCAACAGTCTCCCCTGGGGTAGAACTTGAGGACAGTGACCAAACTGAAGTCGAATCCTGCGCTTCGTTCGCGAGCGGTCAACGACCAGCCGCGGCGTCGAGGGCGGCACCTGACTGCAGCTGGTTCGATTTCGACAAGAAACTTCTGAGAAACATCGGCTTTCCTGGCGATGAAAGTATTAGGCCTCAATCATCGTATCTTGGCGATCCACAGAACTTGCGGCCGGCTCAAGTTTACAGAGATTTCTTCGATAAAGATCTGGTGAGAATGATTGTCGCTGAAACCAACCGCAACGCTAAAAATTACATCGATGCAAACACGATTGGGAGAAGTAGCAGAGCTCAGCGGTGGGAAGACACCTCTTCTGATGAAATTGAGAAATTCTTCGGCATTGTCCTGTACATGGGTCTGGTCCCTTATCCAAGCATCCCTGACTATTGGAGCACGAATGACTTATATGGCAACAGAATCGTGGCTACCACCATGAGCAGGAACAGGTTCCAACTGCTCCTGCGCTTTGTGCATTTCTCGAACAATCAAAAGGAGAATGCCTCCGGAAGATCGAGCAAGTTCATCAGAGTTCTGGAGGCTTTGCAAGATAAATTCTGCCTTGCATACACGCCCGGGGATATGCTTGTCGTCGACGAAACCATGGTCCCCTTCAGGGGCCGCTTGTCATTCCGTCAATACATCCCCGGGAAGAGCCACAAGTACGGGATCAAGATATTCAAGCTATGCAACAAGGACGGATATACTTTCCGTACGAAGGTTTACACCGGTGCAGAGGGGGTTCGCTCAAGAGCTCTCCCGTCGGACATTGTAATTGAGCTCTCGGAGCCATTTCTCGATGACGGTTGGACTCTGGTGACCGACAACTACTTCACTTCAGTCCCTCTTGCGAAGGAGCTACTCGGAAGACACACCAACCTACTAGGTACGTTGCGTAGGCACAGGAAGTTCCTTCCACAAAACGTCGTGACGGCCCGCTTAGATCGGAACCAGCTAACAGGAAGAATCTCTCGCGACGGGATCGTTGTGGGCAAGTGGAAAGACAAGCGAGACGTCTTATTTCTCTCCACTAAACACGATCTGCGAATGGCGAGTTCAGGAAGGAGGGTTGCGAAAAAGGACGGCGTTCAGAAAGTCAAGCCCCTGGCGGTCATCGAATACAATAAGGCCAAGCAAGGCGTCGACATCTCAGATCAGTTAGCGAGTTTCTACTCCCCATTGAGAAAGACTATTCGATGGTACCATAAAGTCGTATTCGAGCTACTTCTGAACACCGCGGTGGTGAATTCCCGCATCATATTCAATAAGCTCACAGGGAGGGCTATGTCTATGAAGACTTTCCGAGCGGCAATAGTCGAGGACTTTCTCCAAATCGATTCAGACTCGAGCACACCGAAGCCGAGCTCTCAGGAGTCGAGGGAAAATCATGGACAGAACTCGAATAGAATTCACTCTCTCATCACCTCTGAAAGAAAAGATATGAGAGGGAGGAAGATCAGAGGAAAATGCCAGGATTGTTATTCACGATTATCGACTTCTCGAGGCAGAATTTCAGCGCAGAATACAGTGAAAAAAGTCAATACCCGTTGCCAAGAATGTCAGAGATGGTTGTGCGTGCCCTGTTTCACAAAATCGCATCAGGAGCGAAGGTGAATGAGCTCTATCTGTTTCTTTAATTCCGTGCAATAAAAGGCCTATGTGGTCGTGTCCATGCGAATTATGATCATTGACTCGCTGTTCAAGTCCGAACTGCCTCAAGGGACGCCGCGGCGTCCCTCTGATGCCTCGAGGGACGCTACTCGGCGTCCCTCGGAAGCCTTTAGGGAAGCCGGCGTCCCCTTATACCTCACTATGGTGGCCTCGCCAAGGTCTCTCAGAGTGTTCCATCGGTGGCACTCAAAATGTTAAGTTCCTCGGGCATTCCATTAGCTCGGCCAGACCATTTGGACAAGCTGCATCAGGCTTGAATCCGTGTATGAGGTGGTCCTCGGTACCGTCGATAGCGTTCGATATCCCGCAAGCCATGAAGGTTTTCGCGATTATCTCGAGTCAGTCGCGACCAGGAGTCGACGATACATTTTAGCTACACGTCCATCGGCGGAGCTCGCATATTACCTTCGGGAGTGTACGATTTTTCTCCATGTAGCAACCAGTCTTCGTACTGTTCTTCGATTCTCTGTTTGAAAGGTTTGTTCCAATTGACGTCCGGGGCTTGAACGAATTAAGTGCAACCTCCGAGCACAACAACGGAATCGACGCGCAGATTTCTTAGCTCATCGGGTGAGATGAGCGCGAAACGCATCCCCTTCATTCGGAATGTAATGGTTTCATCGTTCAATGCGATCGGCGAATCGCTCTCCGAGTCGTCTGCGTTTCGCATACTCTGATTCCGGGGGGCTTGTATTGGAAAGGGACGGGCTCCTATATTTTTGAACCGTCGGAGGGGTGGGGCTTGTAATGGAGAGGGGCTACTAATAGGTAGCGGGCTTTTCTTGGGTATTTTACGGTGAGCCTTATGAGCGATTTCCGATACCGGGCTTTGACAGCTCTGATGATGCCGAGATCTGATGGTTGAAGAAAAGAAGTACAATTTGGGGGAAATATGCGACTCGAATGTTCGTCAACCGTGGCAGAACACTATGAGCGGAACAGTCATCAAGAAGCAAGAGGACGTTCCTCTTCTCCGTTTTCATTTGTCGTTCAAACTTCAACAACCGCTCACTGAAGAGCTCGCGCGTCATCTAAGCTCGTTTGTTCCCCCGGTACAGACATCGCAGAGATCTTACATTTTTCAAGCGACGTGGCTTCGCTGATTCCCCTATGACGAACAGCTTCCTCTTATCAGTACCGCTTGCATTACAACAAAGCAAGGCAGTCAGTCTGACTTTCGACTTCTTCCCTCCGGCACAAGTCTCTCCCCTCACAGTCAAAGAACGTTCCGGCAGCAATTGGAAGAACAGGCCAGTTTCGTCCGCGTTGTAGACATCATCAGGGTTATACTCGGCGATGATCTGCTTTACCGCGCCTCGTCTCCAATCATCGGCCTTGTCACTCGGAGCATCTGCAGATTCCCCACAAAGGAGTCTGGCTCGTACTCCAAAACGTTCATGGAAACGGGCCAACCAACCTTCGCTCGCTCCGAAAGAATCATGTCGGAGAGCCACGCGTACTGTAAGGCTTTTTCACGTAAGAGTGGTCCTGACACCAGGGTATTCTTCGATCGAACGTCTTGAAGCCAGATGTGCGTCACTGCGTCGATATCCTCATGTTTGACGGTCCTCAGTCTTCTTCTTTTCGGATCGAACGCCGAACTTCTAGCCCGATCCTGAATCTTCTGAGCGTCTTTGATGAAAGTCGACAGAGTCGATCGGCTGATTCCGTACTTCTCAGCGATATCGGTTTTCTTCCGGCCAGAGTTGACTTCCTCCAGAATCTGCGACTTCTCTTCGAACGAGAACTGTTTCCGTCGCTTGCGCGTATCCGAAGCCATGTTCTTGACTAGGATGGCGTTTCACGGGTACACGTCAAGCTATCTGCACAGGGGAGCCGAGAACCAATGTGAAACTACGCTTCTTCCGAACGGATTTGCCGTCGCTGACACAATGCGGCCGGTGATGCACTCGATGTGTCGAATATTCGAACGCGCCGACCGAATGTTCGACATTCGCTCGATGCGCGACGTGGCGATCGACTCAGATTTCGTTGAAACGAGGCTTTCGGACAAAGAGTAGTGCTCTTCGCATTCGTTGTAAGTTACAACGAATTCGACGATGCCGAGTAACGAGAATTTCGTTGTGAGGAATTTCGTTATAAGGAGCATCTTTTAAGGTTAATACTGAGGCGGGTAGAACAAAATATTATTATTTGTTCGTTGTATCGAAAATTCGTTAGAACGGGTGTCGTTGTAACGAGCTTTTACTGTATAGTGCACTGGCCGCAGCCGCCCTCCCCGAGACCTCAGCAGTTTCAGAAGACGTCTACTTGGGACTTTTTGAGCGCGAGCTGTTGAGCTCGTGAATCGTGAAGGTCCACAGCTCCACCACGTTACGTTATTCTCTCGTCGCTCGGCGCCGCTGACTTCTTGCAGACGACGGCCGGCGACGTCTGCCGGTCAGGAAAGAAGGCTTCGGCTCATTTATTTATCCATGTCCAGTTTCAATCCGTCATACGACATCGCCTGCACGCAGGCAGCGCGATTCGTTAATAAACGGCGCGCAGACTTGGCATGCTCATGCCTCGAGTGGCCGGAGCGCAGGAAGGCCGGCGCCGACTACTGGCGACGGTCGCGGAGTCTGCCGCTATGTATGCGGCGCCCGCCCGGGCGCCATGGGCGCTTGCCACCATGAAGGGGAGGATGGCCTCGCGAATGGCCCAGAGATCGTTAGCGCTCCGGGTGAGCCGTACGTATTGCACGGTCTCCACGGATGCTGCTCTCGTGCTCGCAAGGATTGTCTCTTGGGACCGACTGGCCTGGGAGAGGACTGCTGGGGGGAATTGGCGGAAGCCGGGAGACCGCGAGGGAGGGAACTTTTCGGGTTTGGCAGGAAGACTGGGATAAGGCAAGGGATTGGAATTCGAAAGGGAAGTGGACGAGGGAGCTAATCCCGGATATCGGAGGTTGGGTCGAATGTGAGCGTGGGGGGTTGAATTACAGGACAACGCAGGTCCTAACGGGGCATGGCCTGTTCCAGACACTCATGATGGAAATCGGGCGAGCGGATTTTGACACATGTGTCCTCTGCGACTCGGGGGAGTCCGACGGAGTTGAGCACACCGTGTTTCGCTGCGCCGTCCTCCGGGAAGTCAGGGGAGATGGGATGATGGGTTTCGATGGGCCAGGACTAAGGGAAATGGTCTAGTTCGGTCTGAGGGGTGCGGAGGAATGGGAGAGGGTTTCGGGGTTCTTGGATCGGGTCATGACGGGGAAGACAGCGATTGAAGATGCGAGGAGGGCGACTTTACGACGGCAGGTCGTGGCGGGGGATGCCGCGGAACTGACGAGACGGAACGGAACGACGGACTCTCATGGACAATAGGGCTGGGTAGGGCATGCCTTATCAACGCAACACTACACGTTCACCATCAACAACGGTACACGACAACGACACACGATCATCAGACACAACGCGACACACTCATTCACTCGGTTGCGAACAAGGGAGGCACTAGAGTAGGGGGAGAAACCGGCAGCTGGCAACCGTCGTGACATAAACACGTACAATCCAAAACATTCACCATCCACCACGTTGCACAACAACCACACACGATCATCA
This sequence comes from Galendromus occidentalis, assembly GCF_000255335.2. Taxonomy (NCBI): domain Eukaryota; kingdom Metazoa; phylum Arthropoda; class Arachnida; order Mesostigmata; family Phytoseiidae; genus Galendromus; species Galendromus occidentalis. Next base: position 1,837 of record NW_003805062.1, on the reverse strand, counting down.
CTCACAACGCCACACGAAAACGCACGCACAAACTTGATGGTAGAGGGGGTCCAGAGTAGGGGGTAGGAGCAGCTTCCGCTCTCATGAGTTCGAAGTATTGCTAACCCACTTCCGTCCATGAGAGCGGCGCCCCCACCCGAGAGCGGAGGTTAGGGAACCACCAGGTTTTTTGTGGGCTCGCGATTCTTACAATACCGTGAGGCGCCGTACACGGTCTGCAACACGCATTTTTATTCCTGGCCCCGACAAAAAAAGGTTAGGTCAGTTTTTTTTTTCGTTGATAAAGGAGGTGTAGAAATGCCTGCCGCATGCCTTGGTCCCGATTTGCCATAGTATGCGATGTGGTTGGTTGGGCCCCTCAGGAGAGGGTGGGGCTCGCACCCACTGAGACTACCTCCTCCTCTCAAGTGGAACGGGGCCTGGATAACACTTGAGCGCAAGCAATTCGTCGGGTCCCCGCCAGGGATTTTGCGTTTTCCGTTTTTTAGTCCCGTTCTTTTTTTTCTCCTTTGCTGCCTTCTCCCTTGTTTCTTTTCTCTTCCGAATCGTCGTCTGGGTGTTGACGGGTTTCGGTCGGCTCGGGCGACTTCTCAACCGGTCTTCGGGCGAACCAATGCCCTGAGGGCCGGTGGTCGTCCTGGCCCTTCTCTTAGCGCTCCGGGCTGACCATTGCCCTAGGAGCCGGTGATGGCCATTTTGGCGCTAGGGCCTCCTCTCCTTGCCTGTTTTGCAGACCTTCGTGGGCTGCTCCCCGCCGTGCTTCGGACGAACCGTCGTCCTGGGCATCGGCGGTTGTTATTGCCCTTTTTACTTTGTCGGGCTTTCCGGGCTTAACCAGTCGCGGGTAGATAGTAGTTGTGGATGCTCATATCATCGTCCCCAGCGGTACCACTGCCGGTTGGCTCTCACTTATTGACGCCCTCCTGGCGGTTGACGCTACTGGAGTCTCTGTTACTGGCGCTTCTTCGCACTAGGTGGCACTGTTTAGAGTGCGTTGCCTTCCTTGTAAGGCTTCTCTCGAGTTTCGAGCTTCTAGGAGGTTGGACGTTCTCACAGTTCCTGAAGTTTTCGAGGTCTCTCAACTTGTCTTTCGGCGTGTCGGCTGCTGCCCGCACCCTGCTCTCTACCGACGCGACGGCGCCGTCTGATCTTGAGACGAGACGTATCCTCGATCTCAAGCATCCAGACAGACCCACACGCTCATCCCCGAGCTCCTCGTCCACTCGCCTCCGTTAATGAATCTATCGTCTCTGAGTCGGATGTCCGCATCGCCATCAGAAGCTTCCCCAACAGTTCCAGTGGGGGACCGGACGGTATCCGCCCCCGACACCTCAAAGACCTCATCGACAAGGACAGCGGCTCGTGCCCTCTCGTTGACGCATTGGCTAGGCTCTGTACCATGGTCCCTAATGACAGGGTACCAGACTTCGCTCTAGTCACCTTCTACGGCGCCAATATTTTGGCTCTTCGCAAAAAGGACGGCGGTATTCGCCCTATCGCTGTCGGCAACACCCTCAGGCGCCTATCAGGCAAGATCGCCGTCCGCAAGAGTAAGGATTCTACTCGAGACCTCGTAGCGCCAACCCAGCTTGGCTTTGCTGTTGATGGAGGCTGTGAGGCGACCGTTCACGCGGCGTCTAATTACGTCGAAGTCAACGAGGGCTCCGAGAAGGTTCTTGTTGAACTGGATTTTGCCAACGCTTTCAACTCTCTCCGTTGAGACCTTATCCTCACTGCGATTCAAACCAACTTTCCCTCCCTGTACCCCATGATCTACGAGGCGTATCGGCTGCCTTCGAAACTCTTTCCCGTTTCCCCGCTCTCCCGTTTCCCCGCT
>NW_003805061.1:694881-702164 GCF_000255335.2 Galendromus occidentalis | reverse complement strand
AAATGAGATTACGGATTCTCGCGACGAACTCGTTAGCTTTCAGCATCGTTGCCTCGCTATCTCGCCGTGAACGCACGGAGACAAATTTCGTGATCTTCCTCGAGACGATGCGATTAGCTTTTCGAAACCGCTTTACCCATCGGAGAGAAGCTTGGAATCTTTCGAGGTTGAGCTTTTGCGCAAGCTCTCTGGCCATATTTTGGACATCACAATCGTGCAGTGTGATTCCCGACTCCATGCGCTCGTAAACTTGATCTCGCAGACGTGCCCGAAAAACTCTCTTGAGATGCTCCCGATCTAATCTAGGATTTTTGCCATTTTCTACGGAGAGAACTTTTTGTAGATCCATAGAGTTCCGGATGAATCGGAACCTATTTTGCATACAAGTCAAACTGCGTGTACCCTTGACGGTCGACCTATAGAAGGACACGGCCTTCCTCGCCTGGTCCAAGGAAATTTGTGTTCTTCCCGTCAAGGTTATGACTCGCGCCTCTGACTCACCGAGGGTGGATTTTCCACGCTCTGTAGATGTGGAGATCTCGCTTCCGGAGTTGAACTCTTCATCATCCACGACGCAGTCCCCCTCTTGGGGCTCTCTTGTGTCGGAGTCTACCTCGGCGTGTTCGTTCAGCAAGCAAATTATCCGCGTACTCAACTTGAAATCTTCTCGAGAGGACTTCTCCGCTGTCCGAAGTTTCGAAGAATTTTTGACGGGAAATTCCGTATTTTTCGCAGAAATGCGATACCACAGACGTCACCACATTCCGAACGGAGTCCATGACGCCCTCGAATCATGAGGCGAATTGCGTCAGGTCGCAGATTCGTCTTTCGTCTTTCGGAGTTATCCCGATTTCCTCCCGATTCCCCCGGAAAAATTCGGGAATAATTTCGAAACGACGAGTACCCAGCCCTACATCAAGGGACTTCCTACCGATTATTTGCAAGTCTCCTGTCGGAACTTTCTACCGGTTATTTGAAATTTGAAAATCTCCTATCGAACGCATGCCTATTGGCCGTTGGACACGATTCGCGGCAACCTCGTCGCGCACTACTGCGCGAGAACTTCGACTCGTCTCATTGGCCCATGCATGTGCACCACGTTCCAGGCGCTCGGAACTCGGTACATCCCCAGTTCCTACTTCCCTCATACCGCGCAAGATCACTACTGCGGAAAGTACATAGGGAAAAAATAGAAACGGCCCGCTGCGGGGAGGATTCGATCCCAGCTCGCCGGCTTGAGACAGCACCGCGCTGCCCCCGGCGCCACCCCGACATATTATCTGAATGAATTTCGAAGGATACCGAATCCGAGAGTTGACGACTCTATTTTCCGGCTCTCATTTAGCAAGTTCCGGAACCGGTTTCGGGATATCGGGCCCTCACCCATGGTCCCCTAAAAAATTGACCGCGGAATTATTTCAGTGACTTTGGCACTACCCTCGTCAGCTCCAGCATCCGATCAATCATCTGATCCGGCAGACAGTTTCCAGGAACTCGTGGAAAAGCAGCTCCTGCAAGAGGATGTCGCCGTAAAGAGACTCCTCGCTTCGACACTTGAGGTAGACCTAGCATCGAAGCCTACCCAAGTCCCCAGCACCTCGCAACCCAGCTCCGGCGGATATACAAGGACAGCATTGAACAAGTAGCAGGACGTTAAGAAGAAGTATCCGGATCTAGCACGATACCGGCCATCCGGCGCCCAGAGAGTGGCCGTTCCAGCACAAGGGTCTACACCGATCCAGCAGCACGCGCCGGAGGAAACCCGACCCAGAAAACCCCAAGGTCAGCAGATCCAAGTTCCAGCAAGCAGCGAGCGGGTCAGGATTTCCGATGCGGAAGTCCTGGCCATGCTCCTGAAAGTCCAGATGCAGCTAGCAGAGCGAACACCACACGAGGTGCCCCGGCAACACGTGCAGAAGGCCGACTACAAAAACTTCAGCGATAAGCCTACCCAAGACGCAGAGGAATGGGTAAGATCCTTCAACTGCACCGCAGACTACAACGGCGATGATGAAACGATCAAGCTGAGGCGAGTACCGCTGTCCATGACGGACGACGCTCTTGCATGGTACGAACGAGCCCAGACCGAGTCCGTGTCCAGAGCCCGCAATTTCGGTATCATACCGGTATTAATACCGGAGAATACCGCTACAATACCGGAAAATGGAGGAAATTCCAAACGAGGAGGAAAGCACTGGAGGCGCAGATTCTGAGAGCGAAGATGCGGACTCCGACGATTCCGAAGGCGAGGAGATTGAAGACGAGGAAGATAGCCAAGACGACGAGGACGACGGAGAGACTTCTTATCGCTTCTCAATCAGGGAAACTCTTTCGAATTTGAGAAGGTCTCTCGAAGAGATAAAACGGAGCGGACCTAAACGGGATCTTCTGAAAACCTTCACCGCCCTCCCTTACTACAACGGCAAGGAGCTGGGGGTCGTACTCGATACGAAGATCCGATGGTACTCAACGATTACAATGTTGGAAAGAAGCCTCCTCATTATGCCAGCATTGAATGCGGTCCTGGTGGAGCACGATAGAGCTCCTTTCACCAGGAGAGAAATTGATTGTCTCCAGGCTATTCTGAATATATTATCACCAGTCAAAGCCGCGATGATATGTCTGTGCTCATCTCAGGCCACACTTTTTCACGCTGATCGAATACTCTCCGTGCTTTCGAACAACTTACAACATGTGGGAAGCGATCTCTCCACAACCCTTTACGTCCCTGTGGTGGATGAGATTGCGAAACGAAGAACTTTAGCTTTCTCTCTACTACAATACTTGGTGTATCCAAATTATGATTTTGCGTTAGAGAGGGCTCTGAAAGTTCCGCTGCCTTCGAAACAAGATCTCAACAAGTTGATATTCGATACAATCTGTAACAATGTGTGTGTTCGCGCGTTATGATTCGAGAGAGAGTAGGGTCGTCTCTTGAGTGTAGAGGGCGCTTAAATAGCAGACGACGGAGAATCGAAACAGAGAGGCATCATTCAGGGACTAGCAGCTGTCGATGACACATCGTGCCAGGGAGCCCGCTGAATAAGAGAGCCGTGGTTGTCGTCACATAGTCCTCCGACTACTCTGTGGTCAGTAGCCTAGAGAGAGAGCAGGAGAGCTTCTCACATTGCAGCGGTGGGATACGCGCAGTTGATATTTCGGAGAGACAGTTGTGTGACGAAGATCAGAAAAATCCGGCAACGAGAGGAAGATGTCGGAAGAATTCTTTGCGAAGTTGACCAGTACCGTGAAGGATCTGGTGGAGGTTGTCGGAGCTATGAAGATCAAGATCGACGAGAAGGAGGAGACGCCCAAGAAGGAGGAAAGAAGGTGGATCGAGAACACTGCGTTGACTCTGCGCACGTGCAGCGGAAGGTACCCGAGGGATACGGAGCTGAGGCTGGATGAGTTCGGGTTCGCGCGGAGTAACGGTTGGTGGTCAGAGGCTGGTACGAGAAGCGTGCTGTGTACGAAGTTGGTTGGGGCGGCTGGTCTGTGGAATCGATCTTATGGCAAAGACTACTCGACGTTTGAGCTGTGGGAAGAGGCATTTCGTAGAGAGTTCATCCCGGCGGAGTGCGAAGGGGAATTGGCAGAGTTGGTGTTGAGTTCTAAGCAGAATAGAGGAGAAGATGTGCTGATGTTTGCGCTGAGGGTAGAGACGGTTGCGAACAGGCGCGTCCGCAGAGAGGGGGCTAGGGGGCTATAGCCCCCTTCCAGATTGAGAGTTCGTAATGCTAAGATATAGGAGCGGGTCGCCATGTTGGAAATCAGCCCCATGCGAAAACCCGATCTAGCCCCCCCCCAAAGAAGAATCCTCAGGACGCCATTGGTTGCGAAGAAGTTGAAATGGGGTTTCCCGGCGATCAAGCGGCAGATTCTGAAGGGATTATTACCGGAGTACAAATGTGCATTGTCATCCGCTCATGCGACGGTCCACGAGTCGGTGTCGGCGCTCGCGAGAACGATCGAGAGTTATCGGGACGTGAGTGGGAGGTCGAGTCAGAACTGGTATACACCGCAGGGATCGAGAGAGACGAGATCAGGCGTGTCGGGGCTACTATCTTCATGGGATACGGCGAATGAAGACCTCGGTATTAACGAACCAGCGATAGCCACCTCTAGTTTATTGAGCACACACACAGGCCGCCACAGCCGACCTATAGTCGCTGTGCGACCGACCTCTCTGACACTCTGTTACATCCTACACCTCTAACGTCCGTCCGACACCTCACACGTCCATCTAACACAGCGGTTCCCAACCTTTTTGGCTCCGCGGCTCCCGAGCGAACCCAGAATTCCCCCGCGGCTCCCAGGATCCCAGTGCCCACGCGGCTCCCGCGGCTCCCGCGGCTCCTACCTACTCTCCCTTCTTTTTCCCCTAAAAGGACCATTCGCAGCTCAATTCCGGCACTCATAACTTGCATGTACATATATTGTTCACAAATATTCCGCCTCCCTCCCGTCAATTCCCCGTTAAAAAGACCGAATGGGAATCTCCGGAGACAAGCAGCTCCTGGCTGGAAAAGGTAGCCTCGCGGGCATACCAGAGCTCTCTAACAAATGAGTCCAATCTCTCTCGACGGAAGAGAAGAGTTGAGCTTCTCGAAGCTCACGGGAAAAAGCTTAGTGGTGGATGAAGTGTTCTCTGCGGGGAAGACACAAGGAAACAAAAGGTGCTCCGTGCGGTGGTGTGAAAGCGAGTGAGATTTTATTTTAGCTTCGTTCACTCCTCGATAGAGTTGAACCGAATGGCGGGAACACAACCGTCGATCCGTTTCACGAACCTTCCCTTGGAATTGACAAACCCTGACGGCCCGGACCTACACCAGAAATTCGTCCGCGGCTCCCCCAGAAAAGCCTCGCGGCTCCTAGGGGAGCCGCGGCTACCAGGTTCGGCGGCTCCCCCAGAAAAGTCCCGCGGCTCCCCTAGGAGCCGCGGCGCCCAGGTCGGGAACCGCTGATCTAACACCTCTAACGTCAAACGTCCGTCTACATCTCTATGTGACCCCGACATTCGGTCACGCTACCTACACTGGCTCCTGACAGCGATTTCACCTCTACCGGCTACCGGACAGATATAGGTTCTTCACTGCGCCTTCACCTCTCAACTCCGTCCTGCACGTCGGGCACACCGGGTTTAGCCTCAACGCCTTCGCGAGACACAGGAAGCAGAACAAGTGCCCGCACTTCGTCGTCTGCGGGTCTTCCGGCACCAACAAACATATGGCGCACTTGTAGTGGGCCATCATCCGAAAGTTGCGCGCGTCCTCCTCCGTCCATTCCGTCGGGCGTTGTGGACACCCCGGCCTCGCCTCCGTCGACGATTCCTCCGTCGACGCCACCCGCTGGCTCCAAACCCGCCGCGCCGTCATAGCCGGCGTCTCGCCCTCACGCGGCCGGACCTCCACCACCGGCTCCTCGACCGGCCGTTCTTCCTCCGGTTCGTCAAAGGGGCGGCTCCCCCAGAAGAAAGGGTCCTCGTCGTCATCTTCCTCACTGCACTCCGCCAGAACGTTTTCCGCCAGCTGCACCGCTCTGCTTTCCGACTCCGCATGAACGTCCTCCACCGGCTGAACTCCGCTGGCTCCCGGCTCCGCACGACCGTCTTCTACCAGCTGAACTCCGCTGGACTCCGGCTGAACTCCTCTGACGGCCGGCTCTTCCTCCGTCTCCGGGGGCATGTCCCTCGGACCTGGGCACACCGCACCGCCCGCACATGCCCCGCTCCGCCGCATCGGAAGCAGATGCGCGCGGGACAGTTCCTCTCGAAGTGTCCGACCGCACCACAGCCCCTACACGGCCGTCTCCTTGCACTGCACGCCGGCGAACGGGTCACGTGCCTGTTGTCCAAGCAATCCGCACACACGCTCATGACGACCTGCTCGTTGTACACCACACGTCGAACTGACTGCTGCTCTGTTCGATTCGAGCGTTCCGAATTCTTTTCCGTTGGGGGTGTCTTCTTTCCGTCAGTCTCAGCGTGCATCGCCCGCTCGCTCTGCCATCGCTACCTCCTAGTTGTCCTCAACTTGAACATTTCTTCTACACTATCTACCCACCTATTACCGCCTGTATATTTTCTCTGGTTCATCATCTATTCCTACTTTCCCACCTGCTTTTCCCGCCTAACCATCTACTTCGTATATTTGCCTCGGAAATGTACTGTTCGCTTCGGCCGAACTCTTGCTTCACCCCCTATTCGTCGTTCTTGAGCTTCTCTCCCCGTTAACGGTGTAGCCTCAACTTTCTGGTGATTTCGAGCCCGTTCGCTCTTCGATTCCGGCGCGCCGTCTTTTCTAGAGTCGTCACTTGATTCCTCTGTAACCGTCAGTTTTGTTTTTCTGATCTTCGGTTCCGTCTCCTCTTCTTGGATCGACATGTTCAGACCCTCGAAATGTTGTGACAACTCGTCGACTCGAATGTCCTCTTGTTCACTTAGCTCGCTGTTCTTCTCCGACTCCGATGCCTCCGAACGTTGAATATTTTCTGGAATGCTAACGGAATTATCATCGCCAGGCAGAGTCTCCTCGTCACTTTCATCCCCGTACACTCTGTACCATTTTAACTGAGAACAGTGCGCCGTACACAGATATTGCTTTTCGACCCCCATTTGAGCGAGCCGATATCTTCGGTAGAATCTCCGTAATTACCATCGGTCCCCGATACTTTGGTTGCGACTTTGTTGGTGACCCCGTCTGTACCGGCAACCGCCTTACTAATACGATATCCCCGATCTCATACCGCCGCCAATGTGGTTTCCTTTTCTTATCGTAGTCCTCCGCGTATTTCGCTTGATTTTTGATGATCGTCTCTCGAATCTCTTTCTGAATTTCTTCCGCCGGCGTCCACACCGTCTCTTGTTCTTGTAAAACCGACCCCGAAAAATTATCTAGCCTCGGCAGATAACCATGCAATGCCTCGAAAGGTGACTTCCCTGTCCCCCTCGCTGGCGCCCTATTCATATGCATCTGTGCCAACTGAAAAGGTTTCGCCCAATCTGACTTATCCGAACTCTCGCTTGATGTTCTCAGTAGCCTCGCTACTTCCTTATTCAACCGCTCCACCTGACCATTCGATTGTGGTCTCTGAGTCGAAATCAAAATATGCCGAACTCCCATCCCGCTCAGAAACTCCTCTGTTGATTTCGCCGTGAATGCCGTCCCACGATCCGACACCAACCACATGGGCGTCCCATATGTTCTAAATATCCGAGTCAGAAAATCAATTACCGCCGCCGCGTTTGTTGTTTTAACCGCCTCCAGCAATACGTACTTTGTTAG
>NW_003805061.1:692346-694861 GCF_000255335.2 Galendromus occidentalis | reverse complement strand
TGAAAATGGCGTCAAACTTGAGCTTGAAAACTCTAGTCACCAAATCGGGCCTATCGCTGGCGGTCTGACCCGGGTACAGATTTTCTTGGATCTCTTTCCATCGCGGAGTTACATGTGATGGTTATGAACAAATCGGGTTTCCCGAAGTGTGATACGATGGCCATGGAATCTTGGTAGTTTTGATGCATGTTCCGCGGAGAGCCAATGAAGGTTGAGGGCAATATGATTCTGCGTCCTGCAGGTCCGGGAATATCGTCTTCCCCTCGAAGGCGATCACGCAGCGCGGAATAAGAATCGGCACGCAATTTCTGTTGATTCTGACGATGGTAATTCAATCTGTTTTGCTCGATCTTTACAAATGAGTCCACCGCGAACTGCTGGAACAGCTTGCCGGCGTGGAGAATGGGGTTGAAGCAGTTCCTGATGGCCAGGAGATTGGAGTAATACTGCTTTTGAGAAATCCTCTTCCCTCGACCGTCTGCCAAGTTAGGATGCCAACCATACTCCCCTCTCGGAAACAGAAGAGGATAAGTTAGGGGGTCGCCTCTTGGGTCTAAATAAGATATGTTGGTCAAGGTCCCACTTCGCTCATGGACGGCGAGAGCTCGGGTCGCAGGCACATCACCGTCTTCACCGACGTAGATGACGGCGACCTCATTCGTCTGGGTAGATCATACAATTCGACCTTGTAGGCCTTGAGGTTTCTTATCATTGAACACCATCGTGAGCTTAGCCCTGGGTCGATGCTCTCTTTCCGCCGCAACTATCTCCGCCTGTTCTAATTCAGCCATCATCTTGAAAGAACGCGCGTACGGACTCGTCTCAGCAATCAACCGACTCAAGTGCTGCGTTAGAGAGAGATCACATTTGGAGTTTTGAGGTTGCCGGAGTCTCTGAGCTGCAGCTTCCGCAGTATCTAGTATGTAAAGCTGACCGTAAAGCCTTGGAGCCTCGTCTCCTGGATGGAGAGGCCCGATATTATGATATATTTGGCCAGGTATACGGAAACAATATGGACCGATACCCTTTGGGACTTCAATTTGAGGGGTAGGAAAGGTCGGGCCTACGCCGTGGGGCCGCCGAGGGAACAAACAGCGGTCTGTCGAAGGCTTCGATGTTATCTTTGACACAGGAGGCCAAGGGCTTGACGCCGACAGCGGACCCCACGTGGAAAGCTCGGTAAGCAAACTCCATGAGATAGACCCAGGAAGAGGGATCGTTGTTGCTGGCAACGTCATTCAATACATGGATGAACTTGCGCGCAGCTTGGGGGCGAGCGCCCTGAGGGATTCTTGGGAGAACTCGTAGGTGTTGCTTGAGGGTTTGGAGATCAGGTGCGAGCCGCTCTGGTATCAGAGGTGCCGTGAGCGGGGAAGAGCCGGCGGGAGGGTCGTCCCGAGGGGGAGCGGAGGTGATTCCGGGTGAGGACTGTGAGGAGGAGAGATCAGCTGCGGAGCTGGAACCATGTTTGGCACGCATGTGATGTTTGAGGCCCGTCGAATTGGCGACGACGTCATTGCAAATGATACAAGTGAGGTTTGTGGGGCAAGCCCCGGGCTGAGAGGCAGCTCTGGAGGAACTAGCTGTACCGGATGGCCCGGCCCCGTCTTTGTGCATGACCGTGATGTGGATCTTGGGGCCTCGCGGATTGGAGGCCACAAATGGGCAGAGCGGGCACTTAACGGCGGGATGGTTATCTTCGGCAATATGAGGGGGCATTCCGGGACTCATTGGTGCTTGGTGCGATGCGGGGGGTGTGCCAACAGAGACAGGCTTGCTGAAGGTAGCCTTGAGGGTCGCAGTGACGGCCGCAGCGATGGCACTAGAGACTATTCTGGAGATAATAGAATCAAGGCTCAATGAAACACTCTCTAGGACTTTGGCTGTAACCGCAGCAACCAGAGCATCATTATCAGGGGCCACGTTTGGTTTTTCGGGAGACTGCTGCGGGGGAAGAGCTTTGGGCTAGGCCGCTCGGACAGGATTTGGTTTCTTCGACGACGCACAGTGGTCAAAAATCGATTTCTAGGTGGACAAAATTATTCGGTCGTTTTTCGCCCATATCTCAAACTTGAATGGTTCAGACTACCCGATACGATGAAAATTAGGGACGGATGACCCCCCACAAGGACGCACCGACCCGAAGAGTTGCGATTTGTGTCGATACGACCGAGGGAAAATTCTTCCGTGGCCGACAACAGGCGAAAACCTAAATTGCTCATTTAAGACCTTTGCCCCGACTTACCCCAGGAATTTTTTTTTAAAAGCTCCTCAAGCCTTCCGCTTTTCGAAGCACATCTCCAATTTCTGCGCATTTTTGCGCTAAGGGCTTTAAAAAAAAAAAAAGGCAAATTTTCGCTGATTTTAGGTCTTCATCGGAGACATCGAATTATAGCCGGGCATGCTTCAGACGAGATGGCCTGGGCTATCTTAGAATATTTTTTCCTCTCTTTTACTGCTCGTGGGTGACCATAGGCGGAGATACCGGGATGCAGAATTCGCTACAGGCTTTGAT
>NW_003805061.1:679283-692326 GCF_000255335.2 Galendromus occidentalis | reverse complement strand
GGGCGAAGCGAGTCATCTCGGCGATCCGACATCCAACAGCTCGTTTCCAGTATTACCGCCGAAAAGCGATCTCTTGAGCGCCAGCAGACGATGTACCGAGTCTGACTCACGGGCAAGCTGGCGCGGTCTCCACTTCTGTAGGAAGTTGGAAGTCAAGCAGGAAACAAGTCGTGGAGCATTCGTCTCTCTCAAATCTGCATGCATAAAGTTGGTGGGATATTTCAATGAACAACGACCTCAAGACCTCAAATATCGTCTCCGCGGGCGAGCTGGAGGCCGGAAACCCTTTCCGAGTCTCAGGCCTCATTCGGGAAACGGAACTCTATCGAAAAAACCATCGAAATAATTTTGTCCACCTAGGAATTGATTTTTGACCACTGTGCGACGGTTTAGGCAGGTAGCATACAATACGCTCACCCTCTTCAGTGGACCGAACGAGCGCAATCGTCTCAGGCTTGCCGACAACCGAGGCGAAGGAGGGCCGGACGCCGTCCACGGAGACGGAGGGGACAGGCGCTACGCCGGGAACCAGAACAGCGGTTTGCCGGACCGACACATTGTCGATACCAGCAACAACCTTCCCAACGAAGCGCTCCTGGGCGGCCTTCGCATAAACAGCAAAGGAAAATTCAAATTATAAGTAAGAAGGTGAGAGAATCAGTCTATGAGAGAATGAGCGCAGGAAGAACACGCGGTAAAGTTACTCACATATGGAATCCGTCGACGGGAGACTTAAGTTCAGGATGGAGAAGTGCTTTTGGATTTGGAAATGTATCCATCGCTCTCTGCGGAGTTTGTTCAAGAGAAACGAACGGAGCAAAATACCGCCTCGTGGTCTAATTGTTAGAAAATACTCATATTGGTGAAAAAAGACATGAATGAGAGACACAGTTTAGAACGCACTGTAGATACATTCGATATTTCATGGCTAGGACGAAAATTATTCCGATTGTGATAACAACCTCATCAAGACAGCAGGGAGGTCAGCCATCGTTGTTTTGCTATGTGCTAGAAGGCCACCGCGATGCCTTTATTTGTAGAGTGAAGGGGAGACTGGGGATTTATGCTACTAGCTCAGGAGACTCGTGGGATTTTAACGTGACTAACTCGCACGCACGGAGTGGGCTATGGGCGGCTCAAACAAGCCGAGTAGAGTTTCTTTGCCTTACAAACTTCTCCCCCTGACTGGGGCGCTCTTTATTCCAGTACCAGCCTGGGGAGCCCGGCCTGCGGCCGCGCCTCAATTCAGGCGTCAGTAACTTCACGACGACACTAACTCCGAGTGTCATAATGAATATCTCATGAAGGAAGTATTAATCGATTGCTCAAATTAGTCGGAATATCCTCGCTGCCGATGGACCGGGCCTGCTTCCGATAGCGCTCAATTAGTAGACAGACCCGACAGTAGAGAGGAGTCATATCTCAGGTCCCCCTGCCATTTTCGGAAAGTCGGATCGATCGTATTTCAGACACACGGATCCATCGGGATCGGGAATGTACGGATGGGACTTCGTTGTCGAGAGCGCGTTATCTGGACCCCGGGAACGTTTGGGGATGCCAGGCGAGCGGCCGCGACGGGCGAAGTGATACAACTGGAAGGCAGCGCGAGAGGCGAGGCAGATCCCCGCGGGTGGGTCATTTCGGCGAATGCGGGATGAGATGCTCAACCTGAGCACGTTGCCCAGACTCCACGTCAACTACCGATGCTCTGAGGAGAATTTCAAGAGTTTCTGAAGACATTTGCGGTCACGGACAGTCGCGCTTCATTAGTAGGGGGATAGGGAGATAGGGGGATTATACTTCTCTCTCATGAGACTTCCCAGCTATCATACCTTGGTTGCTGTCGTGATCGTATCAGTCCCTTTATTTGATCTCTTCACAATACACTGTGGTAGGCATCGTTCCTTACAGTCCACGCCGAGTGGTCGCTTTTCCGTTCGCTTTCGTATTTGAGCTTGAACTCGGCTTCGTGTCATAGTTCCGACAGTCAGCTAGGAACAGAGCGTCATGTTGACTCTCCGTAACATACTCTTAAATGAGCATCAAAGGTAGAGAGTCTCCGCGGGCGAAGAACCGTCGCATTCGGCTGAGAATTCAAATGACAGCATTCATTTTCCATCAACTCCCCCAATTCACAGTCGTGTGTCGACGGGAGACTTTCCCAGATTTCACCACTTTTGACGTGAAAACGTCTTTAAAATGTCTCTAGTAGCCGGTCAAAGAAACTTCGTCCTCCATGCAGCGGAATGTACCCCGCTTTTGCGGGGCTGGTAGGCATCGGATTATCACGAGGATTGGGTCGAAATATTGCAAATATCGGCGCGGCGCCGAATCCTTACGCAGCGGATCTTCATCCAGATTATGTTTCCGTACTCATTCTTGCATGCTATCCAGTGCTTCCGCATGGCTGCTTTCAGAGCGGGAGCTGTTCGATCGGGTACTGTGACCATGAAAGCTTCCCGAGTCTCCCGACAGATGCCTCCGAAAACCCATTGAGCTGGGAGGATCCTCCCACCTTGGTATTTTCGTTTGGAGAACAGGGTTTCATCTATCTCCACGGTGAGGCCGACCCCTTAACCACGATATCTCTCAGAGCGGAGTTCCTAGATCCCATAGCTTTGCTTGCGATTCCGAGCTCCTCCTCGACGTCTTTTCGGGAAGTTCTGCCGCGAGCCCACATGTGCAAGTAGAGCTTAACTGTTTCAAGAGGCAAGCGTGTCTGGCTCAACCATGTATGCTGCCTCAAGCCGATCTTTACGTCGCAATCGCCTTTACGGCACCTGTATCGAGCTGCTTGCGGCTCGAAAAGCATGAAATGTCCCTCAGAACAGAATCTTTGTCTTGGAATAATCCCGGCATCTTGGAGAAACTACTTTGCTGCTTCTTCATGGCAAATTTGTAGCACCAAATCGCAATAACGCATCTTTCGCTTCAATACGCAGTAATTTTGATAGGTAAGTTCAATAATATCTAGCCGTGAGTGAGCCTCACATTGAAACCTGGAACGTACCGGAACGGATGAGAACGACGCGGTAATTCACAAGCTCTCATGTCGTCTGGATGTCCCAGAGGCAAACGCAGGAGCATCGGGCCGGACGTCTCTTGACAGTGCCCCACGCACGAGTTCAGCAGCATCGACCCGTAGCCCAAAAGATCGTCGCCTCCTGACCAGATGCCAAAACTTATGTACATGTTCTTCTTCGATGATGGTATTCTTATTGTCCGTCGGATACCAGCTGGAGGCTCGAACTGCTTCGTTCGCATGAATTGGCAGCCGTTCGCGATGGCGTTCTTTATGATCTCACTCGGAGTGCCCTACTCCGAATCAAAATTTTTTTTTCGTACATCGGCTCTGCGGATAAGCGAAGAAGTCCCGGACATCGGAGCTCGAGAGCCATTCGACCGCGGGTATCATTCTGTGCTTTGAACGTGACCACTTGTATTGGACAACTCTCCGCACCCGGACGAACGCTTTCTCTCTCGCGGCGTCCAACAATTCGACCGCTTGTTGAGCACTGCTCACTTCGACATTCTCCCTGGCGAGGATGACATCTCCCTCGAGGAAGAGCGCGTCCTTGGCCGCGCTATCGGGAAGAATTGAACTCACGATGATTTCGGAGCGAGAAATTTCTTTGGATAACTCAATCCGCTTCTGCTCGGTGAGAATCAGACCGGGATAGAAGGAGGTTTTCCTCTTGATCTCGAGATCGAAATACGCGGTCGGGGTCAAATTTACGAGGTCCATGTGTATCCAAGGAGTCGGCTCGACTGTAGCGATGAGATACATCTTCCCCTCCTGCACGGGTCGAGCCAAACTTTCGAAAGTCAGTTCGAGATACAACCTCTCTTGATATACGGCTTCCTGCTTCTGTAGCATCGACCACTCCCAGGGGAGAGTTTATCGTTCATCATGTATGTCGGAAATATGAGCTCCGATCGTATCGTCGACGACAGGGCGAAATCAACTATCCAACTGAGGAGCTTGGAACGAACCTCGCGGTTATTCGGCGTGGAAATTTTCTTTCGGATGAACCAGCGAGGCATATTTGTCAAACTTACGCGCAAGTGCGGATAGGGATTCGTGGATAGCGTCAGCAACACGTTCGCGGTAAATTTCTCAACGATAACCTCGAACGTCACTTTTGTCTCCACGTTGAAATTCCTCTCGACAATCGGTAGGCTCAATCGGACCCAGAGACGGACAGAGCCGGAGTACTCGGCTTCTATCGCGACACAAAGCTCTTCGTCGGGAACCCTTCTCATGGACAGTATATTCGGAACTTCGGAGCCCATGGGGAAATGTATCAAACGTAAATCGGCATAGCCGTTGAAAGCATGATTAATGCCACGGCAGAGCTCTTTCTTCAGATACGATATCAGAGTTTGCTTCACGGTTGTTCGGTTCAACTCGATGTACGCCCGCAGCAATTGCGTAAGAGCTCCGCATGCGCAAGTTTTTCGTGGCCGGTCGTCGGTTTGAGTTGACGTGTGGGGACGGTTGGGGCTGAAACGTCCAGAGCTCCCGGGCTCAATTCGGTGTTGAGCGATATCGTGCCATACGTACCATACGAAGATCTAGAACGTGAAATGTGTGAAGTTTGAGTGCAATCTGCGATCTATTTCGTTATATATATATAGATTGTGCGTTGTCGAGTCTAGTCCTCCCACCAGGCCGGCCGGCGCCAGCTGCTCATGGTGCCTAGCACCGACGCGGCGTTTCCGCGTTGGACATCGAGCGACAATCTCTGGGCAAGGAATCGGCCCAGTCGCTTGTCCGCGGCGGCCCTCTCCAGAGCCTCACCGACCTGGGTGATCAGAGCCAAGGTCAAGGGACCGGGCCCTCCCATTGTTCCGAAGGCAAGCGTGTCGTCTAAGTGTCGTTTAGAGCCGCGGGACGAGGACGGCGGCTCGCGGACAACGCACAGGAGAGGCCATGATGGGCCTGGCTTCCCACGGGGTCCCCGCAGGGGCAGCGGTGTGGCTCGATCAAGTTCGCGCCAAGTCGGAGGCCGACACAAATCCTGGCAGAGCAGTCGTCGAATCTTGTGCCTAGGGAGTCAGCCGGGATCGCGTGCAGCCACTCGCCGGCGCTTGGGCGTGACACCGCGAGCAACCGGGCACGGTCCTGCACATCCGAGGCCTCACTGAGCAGGGCGTCGTAGGATGCCTCGTGGAATTTTGCCGCTGGGAGTGGAAGTCAGCGGCGTCGGGTGCGAAAGCGGACAGCCTCGCAGCGAGAGCTTCCCTTTTCGCGACGAACGACGACCATGTACCCGGCAGCAGGAGGTCCCTGATCAGATCTGAGGACGCGAACATAGAAGCGCCGGGGGCAGGCCCGACGAAGCGAGACCGCAGGTCTCGGTCGCGGTCGGGAGGCATGCCTGACGTCATTCTCGAGGGCTGAGCCTGAGGTATGTCAGAGACTCGAGTGACTCCATGATCTGAGCATCCCATAGCTGCATGAGGCCAGTCGATTCCGAGCAGTCAGAGCTCCGGACGAGATGCTGTATGCGACAGTCAGAGAAGGAGGACCGGAGCAAGAAGAGACCCTGATGCGCGCCGAGCAGAGGGAGCTGCTCCCGCCTAAACCATACCCTATCGGTCCACGAATCGATAGCCCTCTGACGGGCATCGGGCGACAGGCGCCCCGAGCAGGGTGAGCGACGACTCGTCGACAGAGATGCAGTCGGGAAGAAGAGCCATCAGATGCTGAAGAGATGGGTCATCAAGAGCCAGCTCAGGAGCAAACAGCTCGCACTTCGAGGGGTTGAGCTCAAGACCGCTGATCGCAGCGAAGTCGATCACACGCCGAACATATCGGACGACGGTCTCGAAAATTTCGAATCACCGCCCCGGGCGGCACTCCGGCTCGCTACGCCACTGATGTGGTCCCTCCTTGAACAGTTGAACGCGTTTCTGAAGTCTAGCTCGAGGAACACTGTTCGGGGAGCACGAGCCAGAACGGCCGCCCGCGCAGCGTGGATCGCCGCTTCCGCTTTCCCTCTCCGAACGAACCCGAGCTGATGAGGGCCGAGAGCCTTCGCTACCTGGTCTCGATTCTCGCGGCAGGCCAGCTTCGATGCGATACTGCGGAGTCTTGATGTCGACCCAGTCGATCGCCTCTTTCCAGAGCGATTGGAACAGAATTTTCACTTTGACTGAGACTGGCGCGATGATTCCGAGGGGGTCTTATATCTGTGCGAGCCCTTTGAGCAGTTTCCATTTCGGTGGGTTGTCCCTCGAAAGCTCCGATAAAGCCTTCTGTGTGAAGACTCCGATGTGATTCGTCGACAGGTACCATCTGACTCCGAGGGACTTCGCGTTGTCATCCCCCACCATTACCGACGAGTTGTCCAGCGGGGAGTGCCTTCGGATGGCGTCTGCGATTCGTTCCTCGCTAGTGCCCCATTTTCGGAGAGGAAAATGTGCCCGCTGGAACATCTCGAACGCTCTCGCAATCTTATACTCGGCGTCTACATGGGAGTCTGCCGAAAAACAGACGTCGTCCATGTATAAGTTGTCTGCGATCTCCCGTATGAATTTCTCGTCTGTCGGGAACTGGCGTATGCATTCCGTCAGATGGTGCTTGACACCCTTGATGTGTAACCCGAATGAGCATATCAGTCCGAAGTCTAGCACTCTTGTCCAGAAGTCTCGAATCGGTGCGTCCGGCCGCTCAGCGATACCGAGCGGCCATACGAATCGGAGGAATGGGCGATCGCTGGGGTTGATCTCGAACTGCAGAAATGCTTTTTCAATATCTGCTGTGATTGCATGCCTGCCTTCTTTGAAAGCGCACAGGACTTTCGGGACCAGCGGAAGCAAG
Organism: Galendromus occidentalis; assembly: GCF_000255335.2. Lineage (NCBI taxonomy): Eukaryota > Metazoa > Arthropoda > Arachnida > Mesostigmata > Phytoseiidae > Galendromus > Galendromus occidentalis. The sequence goes on along the minus strand of NW_003805061.1, from coordinate 685,500 downwards.
TTTTCCCCCTGGTGTAAGCAATCATTGAGGGCCGCTTCGTGGCTTCGGCGCGCCCCTGCGTCTTTGACCACTCTCGTCTTGATTATCTTCGATTCATCCTCGGTCATTTTGAAGACTGCCTGGAGTGGGAGGTAATGAACTAGCTGGCCCTGATGGCGCGGTGAAGCCTCCTCCGCAAAGCCGTTGGCTAAGTAATCGGATATCTCTTTGTCGACCGCTGCCAACTTAGTTGGGGATTTCTTCAACTTATTGAGGAGTTTCGACCTTGCCAGATTTTCATTGTCGCCCAGGGTGTCAAGATTGTCCTTGAACGGGAGGCTCAACCTGAGACGACCGTCGGGTCTCCGTTCCACTGTACTTTCGAAGAATTCATTCAGCTCTTCGTTTAGCTTGTCCGTCTCCTGCGGCAAAGTCGAGTCCAATCCCATGAATTCCCCTTCCCAGAGGAACCTGAGATCCTCGTCGACTGAAACATCTCTTGGTTTCTTGGGTCTATTCCGCGTGGGAGGCGTCTGGAGCGGAGCCGTTAACTCGCCAATTTTTTTCTGATCCACCACCGTCGGTAGCGATGCGCGCAGTTCGCAGAGCAATGCTGCAGTGTGCGTCGTGTGCGAGGACTCCGCCAGAGGGCCACTGAAGATCCAACCCCATATGGAGGAAGTCGCCAACATCCACCCGAAAGACTCCATTCTTCCCGTATAGATTTTCGCTAGATCCACTGCCCCGATAATGAGAGATATCGAGCGTGGAGAGCTCGCGTCCATCATCTTGTCCGCTACGGGGAGCAGTCCGAAATCTTCGGTCACCTTCGGGAATTCAGAGTCTGTGATTGACGGCGCTCCTATGCAGTCGATATCGATCGCGATGCTCGGGTCGTGCTGACTCGTGATGGTGATCCTATGGAGCCAGGTGTCCATCGTTGTGATCACGTTCCCCAAGGTCTTCATCGCCGTTTTGATGGCCCCCGTAGGTACTGCGCTGCTTCTGACACGATGTATGAACGATGGGCTCCGGAGTCGAGCAACACTCTGACTCGAGCTCGCCTAGTCTTCGTACCAATCCATACCACCGCTAACGGTAGGAGTATCTCTGGCTCGGCGACGTTCCCTTTTCCATCGAACGCAGTTGCCACCGTTGTAGTCGTGGTTGGAATCGTTGAGATCATGAAAGATGCGGTATCCAACTGTGCTTTCGTACACATTATAACGTAGTGTCGACCGTTGCATTTCGCGCAATTTCTCTTCGGTCCGTCTCGGCAACTCTTCGCGGTTCCGTTTCAAACAGATCCAGCATGCCTTCTGTTGAATCACTCGCTCTCGGCGTTCTTCAAGGGTCAGTGTCGCCCTACATCTGAAGCTTTCGTGGTCATCCCCGCAAAAGATGCACGATTTATCAATTTTGGCGTGTTGATTACTGTCTCCTGAGAATTGCTTCTGGCCGCTCGTGAAGAAATTGTGCGTTGCCCTGTGTGGCGTATATGCCTGTTGTTGGAAATGGCGTGGCTTCGATGCTGGCGGTTTACCCTGATTTAATGTGGGTCTTCTCGAATCGCGCTGGGAAGAGCCGCCGCCCTCTGATTCTGCCCCCCTGCGAACCTTCACCGTGAGGTTGAGGAATTCTAGCATGAATTCTAAGCATGAATCTGTCACCAATGGGTCCGACAATTTTCTCTTCGCCAGTTTCCTGATGAACTTTTCTCTCAGGTCTGTCGGCAAACATCTCAGAATGCGTTGCGTTGTGGCTGTCGACAGTTCTGCGAAAGAATTGTCGAGCGCCAAGAGGGCTTTCACGTTCAAGCTCAGAGTCTCCGAGAAAGACTCCAGGCGATGATACTGGATTAATCCCCTTCCCAGGAGTCTGTCGATTTCCCTGATGTGGGAGTTCCGAGCTAGCTTGCTGTCATCGAATCGTTGGTGTATGATTTCTTTCGCCAGAGCATAATGTTTCTCTTCCCATTGAAGATGGGCGATTGCATCTAGTGCTTTCCCCGATAAGGAATGCCGCAACTTCTCCATCGTTGGCGCTGGTGTGTCGTCGACGAGCACCTTGAACAGGTGCTGCCATTTTCGGAACTCACGGGTATCTCCGCTGAATCGGGGTACTTCTCGGGCCTTCCGACCAAAGGAGAACCTGTCCGACGTGTTCATGCGTTCCGCAGTTCTGGGCTCAAGCCATGTACTTTCCAGCTGGGAAAAGTCCATGATTGAGTTTTGGTCTACTGTGGCGCCTGTGGTCGACCGAGCCGGTAGCACGGGTGGTATCTGTGCCTGACTGCTTCTGTTAGTGAAATTGGTTACTCCTGAGAAACCGATCGGGTGTCGTACCGGCTTCTCGGGCGGAAAATACAGATTTCTGCCTGGCGGGAGAGGTGAAGGACGGTTGTTGATCCTTGGGCTGTTCCCTGGATCCCGCTGTTCTCCTTGCCTTTCTATACTCCTTGTGTCCAAGAAACTGTGCTTGAATCTGACCTCGGGGTCGGGGGTCTCTCTTGGTTCCCCTATGGGCGTGCTCTGCACGGGTGGTTCTTCCCTCTGGATGCCTTGGTTTTCGGATGTTGAGGATGCCGACCTGGATCGGGAAACCTGCGCCGTGGCGAAGCCCACCCACTCGCCCCATTCTTCCAGGCATCGCCAGAGGTGAACCATGCACTTTCCGTATCTGAACGGTCGGTCAGGGGTGTCGGTTCGTTCCGCTCCCGTTTGCGCCAAAAGATCCTTAATCTCCCTCGTCAGATCTTCACATTGTTTCTCTGCCGCCAGCAGAGAACGTGTGATGAATTCGACGGTTCTCGTGAGTTTTGAGGGCTGCTCGTTGGCGTCGAGTTGATCTATCTCTTCATTGAGGACCTCAACCTGTTTGTAGACGATGGCGCGGGCCCTCTCTCTTTGTCGGAGTGTGTCGATCAGCTTCGCGTTCTAGTCCGCTGGTGACGTTTCTGTGTTCACTTCCTGTGAACTTTTCCCGATCTCCTGGTGTTTGCAGGATGGGCCTGGTAGGTTCTCGTCCGATGGGTATTCTTTATTCATCGACATTATATCGGATCCGCCGGGAACGGATCAATCCGGGCTTCGGTTTCTAATTTGCCGTTTCCGGTGAGTCAGTTTTCTCTGACACCGGAAACGGGTCGAGGTGGCTGGATTCACTTCGTACCACTGAAAGTGTTGTCGGTGAGTTTCGAGTCGTTTAAGTGATGAAGAGGATCTTTGCTTCACTCGCCGATGAAGAACACGTTCCGCCGGGAACGGAACGAGAAATACGTCAGTTTTGCAAGTATCGTCCACATCTCGTCTGGGGCGAGACCACTGAAGGTGACGACGGCGATTTGGGGCTCCGAAATGAGCTGAGCGATACTCTGACCTGACGATGTTCGTAGGCCTCGTGGTATACGAGGTTCTTCTCAATACTTCTGACACCAAAATGTTACGAATCCTCCGCTGAAACTGACATGAAAGAAGACACTGGAGTTCCTTCCACCTTTGCGCTCCGCGGTCAGGATTAGACACATTCGAATTCTGAGTTTTCCGACAATAGTTTATCGCTCTAACCGGCGATGATTGACGGGCGAACTAGACTTGACCGTTATCTTTCCCTTTCCCCCTAACTGCTCTGTGCAGCTTCCCTCGCGTGGCGCGCGTATTTATTCTACATGTCGGAATGCTTTTCCTTAAATATACATATTCAACCCATGAGCAGCCGCGAAACTGCACCATACGACCGATCGTATGTGACAGAAGTGTTCTTAGTGGGGAAAACACGAGGAAACAAGAACTCCGTGCGGTGGTGTAAAAGCGAGTAAGATTTTATCTCAGCTTCGTTCACTTTTCGATATAGTTAGGCGGACTAGGTTTGAACCGAAAGGCGGGAACACAGCAGTAAGGAAACTGTCTGCGGTCTGAGGTCTAAGTCTAATTGTTAGGAATGCGTTTGTGCGTAAGTGATGTTTCAAATATTGCACGTCTGATTAGGGGTATACACACACATACGCACAAAATGGAAAGACCAGCTCGGATGCAAATCCTTGGTCCACGCTCAGAAATGCCTCCTCAACTAGTTGCTTTTTCGTCGTGGTTTTGGCCGCCTACCTTAGGTGGCCGTTGGAAGATTACATTGCCCAAGTGCTGTGCTGTGCGGTGGTGGCCGCGTTCTGCTAATTGTCGATGTGAGTGATGTTTTAAATATCGCACGTCTGATTAGGGGTATACACACACATACGGAAAGACCGGAATAAGCGGAAAATGGACGCCGACGGATGGCTCCGACTCAGAAATGCGTTTTCAACTTCGTGATTTTTCGTCGCTGTTTTGGCCTACCTTAGGTGGCCGTCGGAAGATTACATTGCCGAAGTGCTGTGCTGTGCGGAGGTGGCCGCGTTCTGCGAAATGGCGATGTAAGGGATGTTTTAAATATTGCACGTCTGATTAGGGGTATACACACACATACGCACAGAACGGGAAGACCAGCATGGATGCAAGTCCTTGGTTTTCCGGAGCGCTTAGGTCGGGCCAGACCGTCAACTGGGCCATAGCGTCAACTGGGCCAGACCGTCAGCTGGGCCACGAGTTGATTGGCGAATATAATGAGAATCTTCGGAGCGAAGAGGGGCTATTCTGCGAGAATTTCAAACCCATCAACGACGCTTCATTCATTCCGGAGCGCCTGATGATTCTTCTCTGGGAGCTGACGTGTACGCACGACAATCTATTGGTGCGACCGATTCTGCGGATATCCCGCACGCTAGACGTCTGGTGTGGGATTCTTTCAGAGACAGGTCAGTACGATCTACCATGCATACTATATCACCGAGTTCGAACCGAGCTGCGAGCCCGTCTATTCGTCTCATCGGCTTCGGGGTTGCCCTACGGGGAGAATGAGTCTCCCTGGACGAATAATCATCGTGATATTAACCTGGATGCAGTCGCTGAATCACAGGTTTCACGAATCGATGATACGAGAAGTGAATCCATCGCGCATCTGAGGAATCTGCATTGAATTATCGACGAAAAATCCCGGCATGGGGAAATACACGATGCATTATTCGGAGGAGATCGCGCGCGGACCTCGCGAATCTGATATCTGCACAGAAGGCTGCTCCCTCCTGTTATCGACCCGCCGCATCTATGCGGAGCACCCGGACTAGAATTCGGTTCACTGACTGTTCATAGAACCCTTCGAGATAGCATGACTACGCTCGCAGCGCAAGGGATGGTTTTTGAGACGATTTTCGGCTCGAGAGTTCGGTGCTGCGCGGAGCGAATCGAAATGTCGCTCGCGATGTTGCAGGATAACGTCCATGACTTGCGCATCAACCTCGCGTACTCTGTTCGCGAGAAGATCGGGCCTCGTGGCGCGTATTGTGTCGGCACGGTTTTATCGGATCCCTTATCTATTATTCTATCATTTTAGCTCCCTTATCTGAAGTCGGCATCCGTGGAAAGTCAACGTGGGAGAGAAAAGCTAGTTCACGAAGGGTTCGTGTATGTGTTTGCCCCACTGAGCAGCGACAACAGCACGGAATTTTGGAGATGTCAATTCAAGAATAACCAGTCGAGAAAGTGCTTGGCTCGCCTTCACCGGAATGCCGTTTCTGGCGAAATTTCGGTGAGAGGACGCCATACTGACTTCGCCAACGCAGCACAAGTCGAAGTTCAAGAAAGGAAGACAGCGATGAAACGAAGAGCAGCTGATACCGCGGAAAGCACTCAGCAGATAATCAGCGAGGTGCGTCGCGGTACCTCCCAGGCAGCACACGGAGCACTAGAGACGAACAAGACTTTGGCGAAGATTGTACAGATGACTGGAAACCGCCTCGGCGTACCCTGCCTGGATTATACTAGGTACCGTATTCTCTCTAATAGTCGGGCCTGCCCGTCTATTTTTCAAGTTCCCGAAACCTGCCCGTATAATAGAGAGTGCCCGTATATTAGAGAGTGCCCCTGTATATTTTCCACTGGAGCCATGAGTCTTTGAGTGGAAGGTATCTTCAAACTTTCACGCGAGATCGATCCCGCTGCGTACTCACACAGCTGACCATTCGAAGGTGTCAACACGCGAGAACTTAACCACAAGACGTGGAACGTCGCTGCATCATGGCGAGTGTCCACCGACCGAGAATACTCCTCCATTTTCCAAGTTCCCCGAACCTGCCCTCATAATAATAGAGAGTGCCCTTATAATGGAGAGTGCCCGTGTATTTTTCAAGTTTCCCGACCCTGCCCTT
>NW_003805061.1:533335-676830 GCF_000255335.2 Galendromus occidentalis | reverse complement strand
CAACTTGCGAGTGTCATCATCAGGATTCAACCTGGCCGTGATGCGCTCGAGGAGAATGTTTTTGATTACAGTATAGCCTTCACGGGTATACGTGGCCTTGTATGGATCATCTTTCCCACTCTCCACGTCAAGGAACCTACGATCTTTCGAAATGTTCCGAAGGTCAATGAAGTCAATTTCCCCTCGAATAACCTCAACGCTATCCTTGAGAAAGCTATTGACCTCGGCGATGTTTTGGCATTCGCGGTGTTCAACCATGGAACACATCGAGATACTGAGCACTCTATCGGAGTACCGTCTCAATGCTACGCACGCCGTGGCTATCGCTTTAGCGATGTTTGATCCATTTAGTCCCTTCGGCACGCCATCTCTAACGTCCTTGGAACCAGACATGATGAAGAGATGTACGTTGCCGTCCTTCTCTTCGTCTAGGTACCGCTTTATCCGGTCACAACATTTTCCGCTTCTGGAAATCTTCATGAAATGTTTCCAAACCCAGCTCTTCTGATCCGTCGCTACCTTAAAGCCCTCCATGATGAGGAATGCTCCGTCTAAATACAAGGAGAACAACAAAAATGGATGTACGGGCTCGTCCCGGCAGGAGGGCTGCAGTTTGTTCTCGATAATTCTCGATAATTAAAGGCTCTACAAACTTGTTCGCGGGGAGCAGTCCAGATCCCGAACTGCTGAATAAGAACGCTTGCGCTTGAGGTATGAACAGTTGTCTCTCAGCTGCTATCGACCGGATCCCGGTCATAGGTCGCAGCGAAGTCCGACGTGCAGAGCCGTCATGTCGGCGGGAAATGAGTGAGGGAACAAGCCCTCAGTTTTGAGTTTCGGTTCCGAACCGAAATTGGAAGTTCATGACTCGCGTTACCTGCTTCCTCCATCGGAGGAACGCAATTAATGGTCGTTTTCCTCCCGACTACTATGTATGTACGATGGTTTTTCCCAACATTCGTGGAATTCGTGGAACAAACTCGTGCGGATCCTGGGGATCCGGATCCGTAAAAATCCTGCAGAACTTGCGGATCAAGATCCGCGAAAATCCTGCGGATCTTGCGGATCCGTTCCGCTGGAAGGCCTACTTCTTACACGGTGCCATCAGACTCTGTTGGCTGTGCCGCCCACTTCCGTGCAACCTGAGCGCGATTTCAGCATAGTTCGCTTGTTATTAGGTGAACATCGCGCGAGGCTAAACTCGAAGACGCTCGATAGCATCTCTCTACTGCGAAAAGCTTTCGAGTACGGAGCCTTGTGAATCCAGTCAGACTAGCAAAACACGTCTTTTTGTGCACATGACCATAAAATAAAAATCCTCTGCTTGTAAAAGACTCCTCGCATTCACTGAAAGAAGAGATGATATAGCACAGAAGGTAGGAGGGGCGTTCTTCACGGTTCATTCGCAATTATCAATCAGGGTCGAAAACCGCGGTTCCGGAACCGCGGTTCTCAAAATATGCGGTTCTTCGGGCAGCCTAGCGCCAACCACAGATCCGAAGTTCGACTTGTGCGGTTGCACGCGGTACTTTTTGTTCGCTTCGACGCATGCTTGAGATACCGTATAATTGCACGTATGTCAAGTCGATCGAGAGTGCGTACAAGAAACACGCGGGGTCAAATTGCACTAAAATTAAATCTGTCGGTGCGAGAGCGTAGACGCAGGGGTGTAAAACACGTGGTTAGGGCGGGCCACAAAGGGTCCGCGAGGCTCTTCTCCGAGGCCCGCGACTACCTGTCCAGGTATCGGGTGCCTAAAGCCTACTTTCCTCGATGAGCCTTGTGGAACCGAAAGAGCTCTGTGGTAATCGGAGTTTTTCCGTTACATGGACTTTCTCGTTTCCCCGTTTTCTATTGATTCATCCCCGGTCCTTATTCACTAGAATCAAGTCCCGAAAAGAGTTTTTCCGGTCGGTTGAGACCATCGGACTCCGAACCCCGATCCGTCTGGCTCGATGAACCGAAGCAATCCGAAGCTCGACGGTGGAAGCCTCCATGGTGGTCCTGCGGCAAGCGTTCCGGTGATAAGAGACAATTAGAACAAACATACGAATGTAAAAGGATTTTAGACCATGTGCGGAGAACCCGATAGGAAGAGTCTTTTGTCTCCTCATTATACTCTCCTGTTTCTTCGCTCGGTATTCCGCGGTGATGAGCTCATCGAACGTGGCAGGCTCGGAGTCGCAGCAAGTACACTGCTATCCTAGCACCGCATGCCGGGACCTCCATGATCATTGGGGTGGAGACCCCAGGAGGAGGCCTCGTCATTGCCATTGCACTTCGACGGGGTTGAGACTTTCCGCTCTCCCAAACTGGGAAAGATGGGGCATGTAGTTTTTGATAGTGGGGGGTCTGCGTTCGCGCCACGCCTCCCTCTTTAAACTCGAAAAATAATTAACAATCGTACAGCGAGGACTGCTTGAATTATAACTACGTATCACCATGGAGCCGAAGTCTCCCGCGACCCGGGGCGGTTCCCGCTGAACGATCTTCTCGTAGGATTTCAACGTTCTCGTCAGCGTCGGGAATCGGTACATACCTAGCTGGGCAGATCTGCACCATGCTCTTCGAGTATGAGCCAGCCCTCGGGTGGAACAAGATACAGTGAACCCTCGAATAGCGAACTTGGTTCGTTCAACGCGGCGGTTCCTTATCCGAAACGCAGTTTTCCATAGGATCCCGTGTTGAAGGACTCAATGCTTTCTGAGAGAATCGCTCCGGATGGGTCATAGAAGACGATTCGCAGTGAATAAATCAATGTAGCCCTTCCCGACTACGAGCATGACGTGAATCTATAATGATCAATGATCATATGATACATCTGAATCAGAAGCTTCATCAAATCCTCTCAAAGAACTCAATCAGCGTACTCTGGCTCTGTATGTAGGCCAGGGCAGCCTCAAGAGTTTGGATCAGGTTGCGATCCACCTTCCGACCCAGCATCATCTAGAACTCGTTCGCTCGGTTCCGTGCGCGGTCATGATTCCGACAGAAGAAGCTTGAATTCCACCCAGTGAAGGAGAATCGCCATTTCCTGATGTTTGAATGAATCGAGCTGATTCGAAACTCCTCCATCTCTGGTCGAGAATGCATTATTTGAATATAGAGAGATGACCGGCCGAGGAGGATATCACCCGACCCAAGGACATGAGGAATCGTTCGCTATCCGAAACATTGTTCGTTATTCGAAACACATTTTGCCAGCTAAAAAGGTCCGTTATTCGAAGAGTTCGCTAATCGAGGCGTTCGTTATTCGAGGTTTCACTGTATTTTGATCAGTGATCAATTATCGCGCTTGTATTTATTTCACCTTTTGACCCTCGGCAGGCCGGGTTGCGCACCTGTCGTCGATCAGTAATCAAAATGAACCTCAAAAAAATTGTTTCGGCATCGGTGTGTACTACGATGTGCAGTGTATAGGCTAGCGGAGTTCGTGAGACTGCGCCGCGGCTAGCTGGCAGATTCGAAGCATTGAACCTCGGTCTAAGGCAATGCCGGGCGAGTCTAGGCCACCCTTGGGAAGATCGAAAGATGAATCTTTCATCAGCGAAGACCCTGAGCGAATCGTGATGTCCCGCGGTTGACTCTTAAATTTATGCTACAATCTTCGTACGATTACCGTATGCCAGTGTATAACGGAATTCGGTGGCGAGCTGGATGATGCTTGTGGTTCGTGTCTGGGTTCACTCGGCTGGCACTTCTTTGCGCCTTCCGGTATCAGCTTCGGGAGCTTCGCCGAATTTTCAAAGGGAAATAATACATGGCCGAGGCCAAACTTCGGATAAAATCTGAGCGTATCTCCGATTCCAATTTCGATCCATAATCCATGATCGATCCACCCGAGCAGATCCACCGTCTCGTTGACAGCCCTGAGGAGAAATCAGCTGTGCGGCTTCCGCGTATTTGTAAACACCAAGAGCGAGCGACGGGGCTCGATCTCTCATATCCAGACCGTTCTCCACACCGTCTGGAGTCTGGACTGAAGATTTCCATACCGGCAGAATCGTTACTCGCTCCTAGTATGAAACATCACATGAATTGAGAATTGGGCTGTTTACGAGGCTGCTTTCCCTATGGGGCGATTTTGGGATTTCATAGGGTGCGTAATCCGCCGCGATTGATATGGATTGAGATTGAGCATTGAGGATCGAAGTCATCGACTATTAGGTCTGCCGGCTTCTTATTCTTTGATAATTTGGGGCAAAGTTTGAGGCCTGAAATCAAGTTCGCTTCTTAGTGGGAACTCAAGCTCGCTCGAGCGATGTTCGAGAGATTTAAACAGGAGATTCGATATTCTTCGGCTCGATCTTCGAATGGGGAAATTTCGGTCCCGAATTATGAATTATGACCAGAAGAAGTACCCGCCGGAGCTGTGTCGCCTCGTGATCATTATCAGTACCACTACCCAGCCATATTCTACCGCGAATCGGAATCGACACAAGTTCTCCGACAAATGAAAAATTCCCGTGGGCCACCCCTTATTCAGCCAATGAGACGAAACCTGGCACTCAAACAGCACTGGTAAAGCGTCGAAATGCATCTGTTGGATTGTTTCAGAGGGAAGCGGCTCCGACCCGCTTCGGGTCCCCTGTGCTTTGAGAGACCCGATAGAAATGCTCTGTCCTGGTAGCCGAGCCCTCGACAGAGCTCATCTTTTCCAGTGAAGATCTGTCTCTCCTCCTGCATCAGGTTTTCAATAGATGTCTGCCCTCTATCGCCCCATTTGTGCTCGTTCATGGTCTTGGCACATAGCCCAGCAGTCAATTCTTACGCTAAGAGAGTCTCCCGGTGAGGTCCAGTTCCTTCGCTATTCGTTTCTGAAGCTTCTATGGAATCACTATGCCACAAGAAGCGCCATCTGAATCGCGCCGACGGGGTCCTCTATGGATGTAATTCTGTGCTGGTTAGCTCCTCGCGATCATTCCTCCCTGAACTAAGCGTAACTTCAACACGGTTCAGGATATGGATGATCTGAGATCACTCCGCCGACGTAAAGTCGGGCAAAAGTTCAATGGTTTGTCATACGTCGAGTACCAGAAATCCCGCGGATTCAATCTCGGTGAGTTCCCCATTCGACTGCCTAGAGACATGATTACTCTCGCGTTTCCCTCCGACGGAAAATACTTCCATCCTAGGGGAAAAAAGCTGTCTCGACGCTGGAACATAAATCCCTGTTTGCAGGAAAATGGCGACCCCCGGTGGAACTCTTGAAGGGCATTGACAAGGTTCGAATACCGTCGGACATGTTACAGGTAAGGGGTTCCGCTCTCCGGCAGTGAGATGACACTTGCTACAATTTCACCGTCGGATACGACCCTTCATGATTATCCGTTCAAATTATTATGCCATCAGGACAGTGACGCACACCCCATCGTTTGTCGGTTCCGAGCCCATCACGATCACATTCTCGCGATAGCCAACGAAGACGGGGTCATCGAAATCATCGATACCATTCACAACAAGTTCCAACCCAAGAAAAGTGAGTTTTCGCAATATGCTCTGGGCCGAGGGCCCTCCTATCTCTGCTGGGCTCGTGGTCAGCCGTCCTGCGCCTCCTCCAGCGAGTTGACGCTTCTCAAATTTTTCAGCTATGACGCCGCATCCGTCGATGATTTCTGATATCAGCTGGCTGTCCCCGAATCACCTGCTGAGCGGGACGTGCCCACCGCACAATCAGGTCGGCATCGTTGATGTGGATAGAGGGCAGGAAATCTGGTCAAAAGGGAGATTACACAAAGGCAGCGTGAAGGTGGTTGCCAAGAAAGCTACGGAAGAAGGTGAGTCCGACTCGGAATCGAGCGAATGTCTTGCTTATAAATTGAAGCGTAAGTCACCCGCAGCCGAAATTCCCGTACTTCTTATCGTTTCCTGCATTCACAGACGTTTTCGCGTCCGGAGGCCGAGACGGCGACATAATAGTTTATGACAAGAGAGTTGACGATCAGGTTCTCAGAGTGCACGGGGCGCATCCGAAGAAAGGCGACAAACGCAACAAATCGAACGGGAGCTATGGAGTGACTAGTCTGAATTTCCGAGGAAACCACCACCTAATATCCACAGGTAGATGAACTCCCGGATATCCGCCAAGTTTATTTCCTGCCACCTAACGATTGACGAACCGATACCCCAAAGATCCACGCTCCATGCCCAGGCCGCGGCGAATCAGCGAGCGATAGCGTTCATTGCTTTTCATTGCAGCCAGCGGTGGTGGATTCATCTTGGTTTGGGATCTCCGTCGGAGCTACAGTCTCATGCGTGAGCCGAGACCTTTCCTGAAACTCAGCGCAGATATCCCGGAGAGCAGCGGTTTCACATATGCCACCGTCTGTCCCGAGAGAAGATCTCTGTACGCGCAGTGTAGCGACAACATTATTTATTCCTTCGACATAAACACATATGCCGACAAACCAGGTACACAATCCACGATGAAAGATTCCACAGGATCCCCATGATACTCTCAGCTCCTGGTACCGTGGGCGCGGACCACTCATGATACTTTTCTTTGGTCTATTCTCTAGTCAGCATATTTTATGGACACAACGCCGGTAGAGGCGAAGGAGCCTATTTCATAAAGATGGATGTCAGTCCGAGTGGTAGATATCTAGCGATTGGATCTCCGCGGGTGAGTTTGCCACAGTTCCTTGCTTTTTATTCCTTCGCGGACACGTCTCGAATGGCTGAATCCTCTCCCGAGTCTCGAATCAGCCTCCGGTTCTCACTAACCGGGCTCTCCTTCGTTACCCTCCCAGATGGATGAGCTTTGTGAGGAGCAACCCATTCCGATATTCGATACGAAGCGGCCAGGACCTCCTTTACTCATGCTCAAAGGCCATTACGCCGAGCCCACTTGTCCATCTTGGTGCACCGATCTCAAAGTGAGGCTCGCGAAGCTATTGGTTTTTCAAACTTCCTAATTTTCATCCGGCTAATTTTCGACGGAGCGATATTTTCAAGAATGGGCTATGAAATTGGGGAATTTTCGCAGCTCGCGTCTTGTGGAGACGATCAGCAATTGATATTGTGGGAACCTGTCAGCGCTGAGGATACCAATCGGATCGTATACGGATATTGTGAAGGATTCAAGGAAAAACCTCTCAGCGACAAGATAATGCAAATGCATGAACAGTATAACCGTCCGAAAGAATGCGATGCAACGCCGCGAGTCAACAAGACGATCCGTTGCAGTGTTTCGCTGGCCGATTGGCTCAAGGTTCGTTCACGTCTCGCCTCGTTGTTCTAACCGCAGAAGTGCCCGCAATCGGGGATCGAAATACTTCAAGGAATATCATGATTTGAGAATTCTCGTTCCTCACACAGTCATCTCCTGGGACGCCCCAGAGTCCAGCTACCATGCGATCTCCTCTGACCCCTCTGAGAATGAGAGCGTCGACTCCGTCGCAGAAGAGATCCTCCTCTCAGACATCGTCGGCTGCGAATCCCCAGACGCCGAAAAGGAAGAAGCTGTCGACGCCGAGGTCGAAAGCGATTACAGGCTTCTTTCCGAAAGAAAGGGAGACCGACCCATCTGGTCCGAGGACGCCTACAAGTCATTGAAACACAATGGAATCATAATAGAAACGGCGCCGAGTGTTGAGAACCTGTTTATTCTCGACGGTCACGGTCATGTACAAATAAACAAGAAACAATACTTCTTCATGTTCCGGAATTATGGCAGCCATGTTAGGTATTGGAATTCTCGAGCTCGCCTAGGCCCATCACATCGATGACAAATTTTGCATCAAGAAGCGAGCGCATCAATGCACCTATCTCCTGAGGTATGATCGATGCAATCTGTTATTCGCTCGAAAGAGGTATCCTTGTCCCGAAATCTACAGGCTGACGACCTGTTGTATACATCGATTGGTGAAAAAAGCATCTTCCTTGGGTGTGGCTTCTTTTTTCACAAAAAGGTCCATGGCGCCTTTGGACTTCTTATTGGATTCGAGCGTCCACTGCACTTTGACGTGCTCCTTCGCCAGCAGGTCTTCGGCCGTCGACCACGAAAATCTCGTCACTGACGGGAAACCGAAAATCGGATCACAAGAGTCGCGTAGAAATTTTTTGGTGACTGGGTCGCCTGGATATCCGGAGCCTGGAAGGAATTCACATATGCAATTCCAGCGGACCCCGGGGAAGCACGATATTCGCGAAACGAGGGATGGATCGCAGCATCGTGAAGATAGTTTCTCTCACCGATTTTCTCGTATGTAGTCCCTTCCCTCCAGCTCCACGATTTGAGAGCCCTGTCTCTCGCAACTTTGGCGCAGATCGAGGCTGCACTGACGCACTTGAATAGGGAGTCAGCCTTCTTGCTCACAGTAATCTGGAGGCAGATCGATTGCTCAAGACAATGCACGCGGAAACCCCAGAGCAGGGAACATCGGTAGTTCCGAGAGTCTCTAATTCAAAGTAGCGGAAGTCAGGTTTTGTTCGACTTGATTCGGAATGAAGAAGTTCCTCACCTTGATCTCAGGGAACAAAGCTTGTAGCTTCGCTTCATACTTCTCCGGAGGGCCGACAGTGTCTACGTAGACCTCCGTTACTCGAACCCCTCTTCTGAGAGTAACTCGGATCAAATGAATGGCAGCGTTGTGCGACAATTCGTTTAAGCTCTCTCTTTGGTTGTCTTTCGCTGGAAGGGAGTGAGAAGTTTCGGCTCAACATTGAACGAGGTCCTCATCGCCTTTTCAAAGGAGCGTCTCGATTCTGTGTCAGCTGTACACCTTGGAAGGACCGGGGGTGAAGTTCGGCTGTCGCTTCCTCGTCCAATTTGGCTTACCCAGCATAGATTTGCTTATGGTCACTGGGGAGATGCACACCAAGTGCCACCCAGAAATGGCATTCTCCTTGTTGTAGAGCTCAAAGAGTTTTTCCCGATCAGCTTCTGATAGAACTTTGGAGTCATCGAGTCCCATCTCTCCGAAATGTTTCGACTAGAGTGCGGAGAAGAGACATATGCATCAGTGAGGAACCAATGAAGAATCCATCACGAATGTGACGCTGCTTCAGCTCTTCTGACGCTTACCTTCGAGAGTGGCCAGTAGGCCGTTCCATAAACCATGGGTCCGAGAACGGGGCCTCTGCCGGCTTCATCGATACCGAGCACACAATCCTCTTCGAAACATAGGGTCGGTTCCTCCGTTGATGATATCTCGAGGTTGATCGAATTGTCTACCCAATTATCGACGGCGTCCATCTCGTCACTTGACGCGGATACCCTGGATGGTATTTCGTGGACGAAGAGAACCTCACTGGAAGTGGAAATGGGTCCAGGTGAGCTCCGACTGACGACTGATGATCAGAGTGCCTTCCTGTCAGCTGGGAGACTGGCGCCAAATTTTTGGCGCGAGTTTCGAAAACGCAATATGTTTTCCCGTCGCGCCAACGACCCTTTGAGGGGGTTTTTGAATTGGTGCCTGCCTGGACTGAGGGAAATTCATCTCACTCGATCTGATCGACAGCGGCAATCTCCGACGAATTGAGCGAATCATTAATTATCGCTACCATCATAATCGCATGGCAGCGGTGGGCTCGACATAAGGTACGAGCTGTGTGGATGGCCGACCCAGGACAAGCTCATTCTGTCAGGCAGATGATCGTATGAATGAAGAACTCTACACACGGAGTTGAAACTCGGCAGAGCATATAGGTATACGCGAAGAACTATGATAGTCCGTGCCAGCTGTTGGAAGTCGACTGCCAATCCCATTCGTTCAGCCTCAAGTTTCGAATTTGTGGTGGAGAAGTTTCTTCCTCCTCAAGAGCCGGTCTGACGTTTCCCCGGCTGTCCACAAATAAGTCGCCGTGCGAGTCCGTCGATAAATTTTCCTCCGGTGCTCGACGTCATATCTGAAGGCGCCGAAGAGGAGAGGGGATCCAACTTCTCTGTTTGCCTCGCGTTGCTAGGTGATGCGCCTACCTCTAGAGAGGCCCGTCGTCAAAACTCCAAGGACCAGAACGATGTCGTACCGAGAAACAAAAAGTGAGTCCGTCAAGCACATATAGAGGGCATCCACGAGCTGTAGGAGCTCGTGTCGAGATCGCGTTTGGTACTGACTCTCCGAGAAAAAATTACAGACCTTGTGGAGAGCCTCAAAGCTCTCGGCTATCCGAGGCTCGTGCCGATGGATTCGTTCAGGAAACCGAGCTTCCGTCTGATGGCTGACATCCTTGAATTCCTGATGACGCGAATCGATCCTGAGTTGAATCTCCCACCTGATGTTGACCAGGAGCAGGATCGAATTTATTTCGTGAAAATCATCGCTGAAACTATGGTACGGGATGCCCTCTTGGATATTGTACTAAATTTTGGCTGTAGCACTCTCTGCTTTGCATTTCACCCACGGTGCTCGATGTTAGGCTAGGAGTCGCATGAATCAATTCCTTCCTCAGATTCTGAAGGCGAATTTGAAACTCAGCACGAAAAGGCTCTATGGAGCGGACGGGTATGCTGTCAGGGAAATGCTCAAACTTGTGGAACTCCTGAAAGAGACACTGCAAGCAAACCGCTCCGAGACCGGCAATCTGGACGAAGACGAAAATGAAGAAGAATCATACGATTCCTACGCCATCTCGTCGAAGGTACTACCTGAGAGGATCAGCGGCCGCGCGCTCCGAAATCGGACGAAGAGTCTTGAGTTCATTCTCTCCGCAGTTTTCAGAGCTTCGGAAAGCTCGTCAGCTGGCTAGCGAGCTGACAAACGAAGGCGTGCTGCTATTCGATTTATTGGGGAAAGAGGTGGCATTGAAAAAAGTCAGGAACGATGCTCTGTCTCGACACCTCGAAATATCGCAGGTCTGCTCATTTGATTCTCTGATGCGAGATTCTTCATTGGATGAAATTCTTGTTTCCACGGAATCTTTGCTCAGACTGTTCAATCGCAGGTGGAACGATGTCTCGGTCAAGTTATTGATGCCGTCAAGAGTGAAGTTGGGAAGACCCGAACCCTCATTGAGAATGTACACGAAGACGAGGCGAACTTGGGACAGAAAATTGAAAAGAGAAAACAGGAGCTGGAAAGAAGTCAGAACAGACTGCAGACCCTCCGGGCCGTGCGGTACGTCGGGCAAGAGGCGCTGAACCTCATCGGGCGCTTGGCGTCATCGTCAAAAGTGCTGATTCCAAATTCACGATGGATTTTTCAGGCCAGCTTATATGGACGAGTATGAGATCCTCGAGGACGAACTAAAAGGAGTTTACGAGGAATATATCCGAAAATATCGTTGTTTAGCTTATTTGGAGCAGCAACTCGAAGAACTCGAACGGCAGGAGAACGAAGAGAGAGCGGTTCGTAAATTTCATTCCTCACCTCGATTCATGGCGCTCTTCGCGCGTTTTCACCAGGCGCAAGTCTCCTAATCGACATGTCAATATGATTCCTAGGAGCGTGAGGAGCAAGTGAGGCGAATCGTTGCGAAAATGCGACAGAGTGAGATCGAGAGTGAACTCGGGGAGGACGAGTCTGAAATTCCCGACGACGCTGCTGCGACAAAATCAAGAACTCGTCGCGATCCTACGGGTCGTCAGCGCGTCTTCGGTTCGATGAGCGCCCCGCTGAAGGTGGGTGGAAACGTGGATTTAGGCATTAGTCGCAGCGCGAATTACGGAAAGATTACGGACGAATGGGGGAACTTATATTAGAATAGTTGAGAGTAAATCGTTCCAGGACTCTGACTCAGATTTGGACTTCGGTGATGACAATGGATCAAATTCATCCGATGACGTCGACCTCGCAGCTTTCGGCGCGGTCAAGCCCCCGTCGAAACAGCAGCCGGCGAATGACGACACCGACAACGATTTCTGATGACTCCTGTGTGATGCCAACCACTCTGAATTTTTCGAGTTTTCTCCTCGATCCTCCTCCAAGCGCTCCGATAGAAGCGGAAGAATAAATATATTGTATAGAGACCGCGGGTTAGAGTGAACGAGTTTTTTCGATCAGAATCCCGATTGACGGAATGAATCTGATCTCATTCAGTTCGCGGGTCTCCATGACGAAGCACCCACACAGCGGGGGAACGAGATTCCGGGAGAATCTGGAAAGACAAAGTGGTTTCCTGAAGCCTATTCTCTTCATATATGCGGTCTGATCGAGGTTCCCTCCTCTAATCGGCGGGAACAGGGGACGGCAGGAACTCGGAGTGGTAACGGACCCTCCAGGGACCCATACCACGACATCGCCTTTTTTTGCCGAAGCTTTGGGAACTATCGATCCAGACAATGCAGTGGGAGGGTGCGTGGACTCCATTCCCGTTGGATTGAATTTATGAATCGACCCTTCCAGATTTCTTCGCTCCCCAAGGCGATTCAATCAAAGACAATGCGGGAACGATCAGGGATAGCCAGCTTTCTCAGTCGGTGTCGAATCCGATGGGGACAGAGTAGCGTAGACGGAAGCACGATTCTCTAGAGATGGTGCCTTCTCTCCGCGTGGGTTCCCCTGATATCCAGCATCTTCGGCCTCCAATTTATATCGGAAGGACCTCCGGAACACTGTCTGGTATTCCAATGCTGGCGGGCCACTATTCCTCATCCTCGTTTCTCTCTTCAGTCTTCTAGGGAGGTTCGGAGCGCTTCTGCCGCTCCTCTGGGCATGCCGACGCGGCGCCGCTTCGGCTGCGGAGAGCTTTAATATCGCGCTGTAGAGCACAGAGTATGTTGAACAGGGAATTTTCGCGGCGCGGGAATGTCAGGGGGCGCCCTGTACCAATTAACGGATACTTTTTGCAGCTCTGATGAAACTGAGGCGACAGCTTGTGATATCTTCCAAAGTGCGTAGGTGTGACTAGCAGCGTGCTTCAGTTCGAGCGACTCGAGGAGCTTTCCGGCGGAGCAAGCCGGATCATTCAGTTTTCCTTTCCAAGCCCGATTCATTTCGCCGGAAAATCCGCACCCAACGCGACGCGAGTCGCCCACAAGCCTCTTCGTCATATCTGACGTCGAGCGGCGAGGAGCCTGTTTGGTGGAACGCTGACTTCCGGTCGACTCGTTTAGGCTTTCGGAGGGGGTCGTGAATGAGTAATTTCGCTTTATTATTAATAACGCGAGCGTCCGTCTGGAGGGCGGCACGACGAAAAAACGTAACCTTGTCTCCCTTTTCGTGCCTATCGAGGGACCGCATTATGTGCCCCGGCGGGACGGTTTTCATGCGAGCGCTGGTAAACCGAGACATTCGTCATCCGCGGCTCAGCGTCAGTCAAGAGTGTATCGAGTACCCGATCAGACAGCCGATCGCCCGGCCGCCCTCCAATAAATAGAACGAGTGGAGAGGGAGCGAAATATAGAGAAAGTGCGAGGTGTCGCTTTGTTGCACAGCGAAGAACCACTGACTGGGAAGGGATCATACCGGGATCAAAACGGGTGGAGAAAGCGGCAAGCGAGTATGATGAAGTGCTTCATGAAGTAGTGCAGCTATTGCCAAGGCAATAAGGCCCATTTGCGGACGAACAAAGTTTCACTTGTGTGATGCCATTCATCACAAAGTAGAGCCGAGCTGAGATTGTTGGCGACTCATTGCTCTTTCACTTGGCCCGCCCGCCTCGAATTCGACTGCTGAACTCTCACTCGTTCCTTCCGTCCCACGGGGAAACGGTCAACCAGGGAACCTCTGTCGCCTATATTTGAAATGGGCTCAGGAATCGTTTTGAATCAGCCCCATCGAATTCCCCTCTTGGACTTCTCGGACTCTTTTTGGAATTCGGCCGTGAGCTATCAGAAATCGACGTGAAAGGCTCTCCATTGTCGCCTCTATCGGATTCCGTCTCAATTTCTATTGAATCGAAATTATGGCGCCAGTTTCAACAAAACCAAATTCGACCGGTTCTCGAATTTTCCGAAAACTCCGAACATCTGTGACAGAAGTTGCTCGAGCCCGAGAGCACAGACACGACAAGCAGCAGCATGACAACGACTTCGTTCGTAGGATGAGCAAGAGGAAAAATTCGTCGCGAAGGCTCCGCATCCTCTTGTACTCGTATAACAAGGGGAAAAGAAATGAAAGGAGCGAGATGTCGGGAATCCTCACGCGTAGAATTTGACCAGAGTCCTCGCTCGACGACTGCCATTTTTGTTGTTCCCGTCCGGACCGCTCGAGCGAATCAGCCGGCGACGATATTTGGATTTTGAACTTCAATAACAGCGACACTTTTCAAGATGGAATCCCGAGCTGAGTTCGACGCGGTCATCTTCACGTGCCTCATCTGTCGCCACGGAAGGTATTACACCTCCGACAGATGTCGCGTCCCAAGGCCTGGAGGCAAGCCCGTCTTCGATGGCGGAAGACTGCTGACCGATCGCAGAAGTGTATTCACATCGAGCTTGAAGGATTCGCTGAGAACCTCGCGCAACACAACAGCTGTGGGGGGAAGCTGCTTATTAAAGTTAGCACTGCTGGGCACTGCCTGTACCGAGACGCGGGGTCGGGGTGGGGGAAAATAACGGGTCGCATCAGAGAAATAGGAGCCGTCAATTGAAGACGCTGAAAACGAGTTCCTATCGATGCTAGGTAAGTCATTGATTGCCATTTATTTGAGTCGTATGTCCTGTCAATCTCGTTGTTCTGCTCGGTGCGTATGTAGATTGCAAGCGTCGGATGGCCCTCAGGTTTCGCGGGATCGCGGTCGAAGCTAGTGGTTCACCGCGATACGACAGACTGTCGTAGTGAGTGAAACGGCTGACTCCTCCAGCTCACCATCGGCCGCCGAAGAACAGACGGTACACAAGTCCGATTCTAGGGGGGTCGAGCATCGATCAGGGGGGATTTTCGGAATCCTCATGGGGAACCGCATGGGGAATGAGTTGAGAAGATTTACATAGGAGAGCAACTGTAATTTCGTTCATGGGGAGGACTCGGTATTGTACAGCCTCAGGGGGCCAAGTACCAACTTCCGGGTATACCCAGATGTAGTCGGAAGATTACCTCGAGCCATGCACTTGAGCCTTTCTAACGGTGTTCCCTACGGCGCCCCGTGACCTGCTCTGATCGTGCCCGGCACATGACGCATGTTCAGAATTTTGCCGGGAGAATTGTGCCCCGTCAGAAGACGGCGTCCCCCTCGATGATTGCTGTGGGGAAAAAGTGAGGTCCTGAACAGAGCCGATATCCATCGCCTGCCTCATCCCGTGGAAAACGCGTTTTACGATGAGAAGGACGAACCTCGCCTCCGTGGAACACACGGTTCATCATATTTAGTTCCAATAAAAAGAGACGGGTCACAGGAAATATGCCTTGCGGATAATGAAAAGGCCGGAGGCAGAGCTGGCTCCGATATGGAGCCCAGTAAATTGTCGAGTCTTGCAGGGGATGTGTCAACTCAGTTAGGCTTCCTCTCGAACCGCGAGATATACTGTAGCTCGTAGCGTTGGTTGCTATCAATCAATGAAGGCTGGGGAGTCGCGAATTCGACTCCAGGTGTCATGCTGTGCTGCCACGCTCGATGCAAGGGCCGCGAAAGTCAAATAAGGTTTGGTATCTGCCGAGGTATCGGGTTGAGGGTTTCCTGGGCTCGGACTAGGCTTCGAGAATGACCGTATTTCCGTCACTGTGGCTGTCGGCTGTTCGAGGCCCGAATACTCGGCTTATTCGTGCTAAAACGAACCCTGCGAGCAATCCCGGCCCAGAGCAGCGAATATCCTTCGTTCATGCTGCGAGATCGTGACGCGCTTTGCATCCGAAGAGGGAATCTACAATCTCCGGAGAATTCATGAGTGTAATCATTTTATCGTGAATCGATATTTGACGCCTCACGGACTTTTTCTCCAATATTGCATATCAAGACCCTGGTTATCTTTTCCTCCGTCAGACGGAGGAGCGGGAACGAATCGCATTCCCCGCGCGAGTTCTCGCGAACTCCAAAGCCATATGATTCCTAAGGGCAGCTTACTTAGATCATGCCGATCGACAATCCCTCCAAAGATAAGCTGAAATGCATCTCCTCCCAACCTCTCAGTGATCTAAAAAAAACTTTTTCGGGCTGATCCACACAGCCAAGGTTCAACGTCCCGGGTAAACCTCTCAGTGATCTGTGAGGCCACAACTATCCCCCATTGGAAATTGGACGTTCAGCCAATGATAAACGGGCATGCAGTCAGAGTGGCGTTGAAAGACTGAATGTATAGGCAAAGTATGGCGCATTGAATCAGGTCCGTATCGTACATAATTGAGATCCATATTGGAGAGCTTCTTTCTACTCGAGAGGTCCAGGAAGGCTGACAACAAGCAGCTTCATCCTTTCTTCTGTGCTCTCGCCGCGAAATGACTCGTCCGTACTTCGTACTCGATTCACAGTCATGAGTTTCACCTGAGTCTACTCGTGCAAAGGATCATCCCTCTCATTCGAGACAAGGAGTCCGAAAACTCCCGGAATATCCGGCTGCGGGATGATTAGCTCGTTCAGGTTTGAGATCAATGCTTTCAATCGACACAAATGAGTGGGCTTCGCTCCGCCATCTCCAGGAGGGTCCTGGCCGATGGGAGGACATCATCGGAAATCGGAAGCGAGAAGGGGTATAATTGGAACCACGGAAATGTTTTGAGGATGTCATTGTGCAAACAATAAAGGCGACAGGATAGGCCTCCGGGGGCTCTTTTGGTGGGGAGGGCCAATTGTCAGACCCGAAAGAGGCAATGCTTCCGGGAAATATCCGGGAGACGCTAAATTCCGACGTGACCTCAGAGATGGGCTTTTTGTGGCACTCATTGCGTTCTGCCTCAAGTTCCCATCGATCGGCATCGAGCATCACGACCGGGAGCCTACTTCAATGCCGATAGGAATCAAGGCTCCTCTCAAGCTGCATGCGAGGAGCGAGACGACCTCTCCGGCTTGGTGCCCGGAAGAGAATACATGGAATATTTCCCTAGCTCGAGCTTCCCCGAGTGCTCGGCGTGCGGGAGGACGTCTGACGATTCTACTCGGGAACTGTCATTTTGATTCAGGAAAAAAGTCGTCGGAAAAGGTGTAAACCCTTGCTGTGGATCCAAGTTTCACTTGATAAAAAGAACACATCACAGGACCTATGGAATGAGGGTGTCTTGTGCCTCTTGATCGCTGCACTCATTGTGCCGCATCGACTCGAGTGAATGAAAGAGTGTACAAATCGCGACCTCATTGGGCGGCCAGGCAGCACCTAGTGATCAAGCACGTACCAGCAGCATGCATAGTACCTGTCTAACCACAGTCGATGAAAAATGTCGAAGCATTCGATTCCAGCGACAGCGTACGAATAGCAAGACGGGACCGACTCTCGGGGGGCGGAGCCTCTGCGCCGGCTCGACTCCGCCCGGCAGCTCCGATTGGCGGCATCCAATGGCGGCTTCAGAGATTGCTCCAGAGCAGCATTTTCGCAGCATCCTAGTCGCACGTCGTTTGATGTCGCATGTCGCTTGACAACAAGACGAGGACATTCCTTGTTAACATCGGTGTCAGAGACACGCAACATACAGCGCATTAATCGCTGCGAGCTCGCAATTGGATGCGAAATCTCTCCTGTTGGATTGTTTCTCGCATCGAGCCCTCATCATCTCGTGGAGCCCTGCAAGGAGTGTACCCCCACCTGTCTTAACCAGCGAGCCTCGGAAGTTCCGCAAGTTCATCGGTTGTGTGACAAGTCGCGAATGGATTCCGGGTTAGATTGACGGTGATCTACTCGCTGAGATTGGGAATCGAGGCCAGATTCTTCAGAGTCAGAGCAGGTCTGTGAAGTAAGACGAGCCTTGTCGTCGACGCGAAGGAAACTTTGGACTTTACAAGAATCTGCAAGATGGCCAACTATGCTGGCGGATTCGGATTCTACAACACGAGCACGACTCCACCCTTACCTCAGGTAGGCTGCCCGAACCTTACAGTGTACATTCGATAGTGAACCCTCCGCGCGGCGAAACATCTCAGACTCAGATGCAAGTCAGAGAGTGGTTCAGGGCTGGAGGGACTCACCGCGAGGGTTGAGATTGTGTTCAGAGTTCTGACAAGAATCCCCTATCCACGTCGGATCAAAAACTCTGCAGCTCAGAGACTCCAATGGAGTTTCAATGACCGACTCTACTTCTGCTGCACGTATAATCGTATGGCAATCCGTGGGAGGCTCAATCCCCCTCCTCAGAAGAGATATCTCCATCTCCTCGGATCTCGGGTTCACTGCCGTACCGAGCTACTAGCTAGCTAGCTCCTTTTTCCAATAACGCCTTCGCATGCAGAACTTCCCATTTCGAGATAAATCATAGAAGATCCAATCCCTCGGTCTGACCGGAAGAGAACATCGACCGAGCGAGCGGATTCTGAGAAATTTGCTCTGAATGACTCCTCAATCATGACCCTTAGGCGTCTTTCACACCGAGTTGCTCGAGCCCTGGC
Source organism: Galendromus occidentalis (assembly GCF_000255335.2). Taxonomy (NCBI): domain Eukaryota; kingdom Metazoa; phylum Arthropoda; class Arachnida; order Mesostigmata; family Phytoseiidae; genus Galendromus; species Galendromus occidentalis. Next base: position 658,482 of record NW_003805061.1, on the reverse strand, counting down.
CGAGAAGCTCCACCTTCTCCACTGGACGGATATCCAACCACACAGGGTTACGATATGTCGGCAACGAATCCTTACACGCATCATGGTCCTCCTTCGAATTTCTACCCAACGATTGTAAGTAGTTTTCGCTTTACGCAAATAATTATCCAAGCCAAGCACACCATTCATCCTGAGAGGCTGTACGGCGGTCGATGCTTTTGACCGAGCGCGATGAAGCAAGAGGACCAGTACGAAAGTCTTCAAGGCCGCGGACGAAGCTGGGGTTAGGGGTCCGGGGGAGGAAAACCCAGCGTCGGCGAGTCCCCTCCGCACGGAAAGACCTTTCAGTTTTGTGCTGCAAAGCTACACGAATTTTCGCGGGACTCTGTGCAGAGATCAGCCCCGCCAATTCGGACATTATACTGTGGGGATCCATCGTAGCCGAGGGGGTCCTTTTTTCTCGAACTTCTTCCAACCAAAGGCGATGCATCATACTTTTGACTTATTGACAGGAAAAACTCCTGGTCTTGCGCGCGCCTCAATCAAAACCATGGCCCGCCGTGGAATGCTCCGACAGACATGAGGCGCGGAAGCCTCAGCACGACTTCAAAACAAGTATTCTGATATTCTGTCAATTTTGGAGCCAAGGATCCTCTCCGATCGAGCGTCGACGACTCTATTGAAAAGCATCTGTCAGATGTCACAGACCACGAGCCACTGACGAACCGAGTAAACATCTTGTTGCCCGGCGAATCGACAACCAGCCCTGGGTCGAGACGCCAATCACAGCTGACGTCGAAAGCGTGGTTCTCGCCTCCGGTTATCTTTGAGCCGATGTTCCTTCCCGTATCTGTACCTACCTCCATTACAAGTACTGTGCCCGATTGGGATCATGTCGAATTTCGGCAGAAAAGGAATCGGAGCTTCCAAGTATCGCTCAACTGGGGTTTTTATTCATCGTGCGGCACGTTTGAAGGATGCCCCATACGATAGAAAGTCGTGGAACGTTGGAATCAAGATACAGCTGATTCAAGAAAACTGAATCCGCTCGCGTTCCGTCGAATTTACGAGGCGATGCGTCCTCATTGATATCTGCCGAAATACTTGAAGGGTTGGACGGCTACATAAGACGGCTTGCTCAGATCGCCGCGCCCCAGAAAATTTTTGCCGAGAAATCTCCAAGCAACGTGAAGATTTGAGACTGCCTGCCCTGTTAGACGAAGTCAGATTTCGAATCCGCGACGCTCTTCGAAATGCTGCCAACTGCATGAATAACAAATCAAGAAATCACTGTGGGAGAACTATGGCTCCCCGAGACTCGTGAAGGAGACTTTCGCTTGCACTGAACAACAAGAGATAATGACCTTATTCCTGAAATTTATAAGGGAACGATTCAATTTGGCGGCCGAAATGCGAAAAGCATTTGCGAAGGTAGTTTGTACCCCAGAGAAACGAGCAATGCGACCGATATGCTCCTGATTCCTGATTCCTGATATTTTCGTGATTGCGGAAAAGAACACTCAATTTTGTGTCTCGCAATCAAGAATCTTCGCTCTCGAGTATTAAATTCGGAAGGCCGGGGAATTCCTAGCTCACGCATGGGAAATCTTCAGCGCTGTCAGCGATGCGATGATTCCCCCGGAACGAACGCTCTTCAAACGAGAAAAGCACGGATATGCAGTGCGTCTGATCTCAGTGAGTCGTTCTTCCAATGCGCGACACGCATCGGATGCCGGACTCAGTGCAAGCTAGAATGAATGTTTCTGCCGCCGACGGATCACTGAGGTCCGCCCTGGCATAGCCTTTCGTCACCCCGGAGTATGAATGCTCTCCGTGGCGAATGTCTCAAGACCCTCAGGAATCTCACCCGGAGGACGATTACTACCTATCGGAGAGCTCGATTGAGACAAGGGAGCTCCAAACACAGCCGCAGCGTCGACAAAGACTAAAGGCAACAGAGTTAACGATCCCTGTCGATAGTCTGAAGTCTGAAGCTCAACTTAGTCATGACGTTTCCTCAGGACTCACGGAGCTTCGGTTGAAAAGCACCGGATTTCGTCGTCACGCCGGTCGGTCGGAGCGGACGAGATCCCTTTGAAATCGAGAGGAATGCGGGGGAAGCGAGTACGAGATTCAGAAGTAAAGTTTAAACATACGCGGGATGCCTGATGCCTTTGTTTACTTTCCGTAGGGCAACTCTTTGAATCCAGTCGCAAGTTTTTCGTCCCGCCATTGTTGGGGTGTCACCTCCAGCGAGCGAGCGAGCGCTCGATCTAGTTAAGTTGAGTTTATGATGCCGCTGCCACCGACCGTGGTGGTCGCTCGTTGTTCGGACCAATTGGTGCCTGATGGAGCGGAAGTTTCTGATCCCCTCGTCTACCCATCCGTTCCCCTGCTCTGGTGCGCTGGCTGACTTTGCACAAAAGAAATCAGCTAGCCTCACTCATAATACCCATTTGTTCCAATCAGTCGCCCTTGATTCTCAACTGAAATTCGACGTGGAATAGAACGTTTCCTAAGAGCTCTTCAGTCTGATGATCGCTGATCTACTGATGTGCGGCATGAACGTATTCTGTCGTATTTCGGATGATTCGAGTTCGGATGACTCGAGTTCGAGTCCATCGAACTCGATGGCAAGCCGGAAATAATAAAAAAAACTCGAGAATCGTATTGGAAGGCTCAGTGCATACAGCTCTCCTCAGTTCCCCTATCCGACTCTTGTCATCTTCAACACACACCAACGAAGTCTTCCATCCCGTCTCGACAGAAGAACCTGATAGTCGTTTAGTGATTTCGTGCTTTGATTTTCCTTTTCCCTGTCCGACAGCCGGTACCACCCACTTGAAACCGAGCGATTGGTTTTGTCTATCTATCGGGATTCACCCTGAAGTGTCACTGTAAGGGGGTGTGCATATCATCATATAGTTCTCCCCCTCAAGCCCCTGAGCCACCGCTGCCGGCCCAGCTCGACTCCCATTCCGCTCCCGCAGAATCCCTGCCAGCATGTGGATGACAGCCCATCTGGTGCGCCGTAGGAGATTGCTGCTCATTTTGATTAATTTCCGCATTATTGTTCAACGCTGAGCATGTATGAGAGGGGAAGACGAAGGAGAGAGCGAGGAGGTAGTCAGCGGGTATGCTTGCTGTTTGTTACGACAGTCGCCCCCTCGAAGAAATTTATTAATCAGCTCCCTCTTCCCCCGATTGTTTGTTTTTCGAGGCAGATAGCCCCCGTGCGGGGAGGGGAGCGGAGGTTTTCTCGAATTAAGTGCGGTTCAGCAGTCAGTTCGTGAACCTTTCTTGAAAAGTCGCGAGTCGTCGATTATTCTGCCGCTTAGTGGATTTTGGGGGGACCGGGAGATTCTCCCTCGTGTCTCGAATAGGTGAAGCTGGCTTACGAGGATGGAGATTCATTCCTAGAATTGGATTCTTTGACTCAGATGAACGCACACCCGTTTTACTTTAGGCGACATCGACTCCGTACATCAAGGATAGCGACCCCTGGCGCGGAATATCTCCAGCCCAGCCGTATTACGACGCTACGTTCACTTACGGGTGAGTGCCATTGTGTCGAATCCTCAGGTGTGTGTGTGGCAGGGTTTTGTACGAGGGAGTGTCGCATAGCTAGCGCTCAGACGCGTGTCTCATTCAATAAGGCCTCTTCATCGAAGTCAACGGCAGCGGCGGTAGTGTTGATGGTCGCCTCCTTGACAGCGGTTTCGGCATCGGCTGCGACGACAGTGTGACTCAGTTTCCGAAAGCCGGACGAGCGGCGATTCAATGACAGTCCGAACGAGTAGAGTCCAGTGGAACTGTTGTCTGTACAGCTCGGTGTTCCTCCCGGACACACGTCGAAGCGGCCGCAGCTGTCCGCAGATCGAAGTGACCACGAACCGCATCTGCCCATGTGACTTGTTCCTCATCAAACGGAGCGGAACCCCAGCTAAACGGGTCTGCTCCGTACGCGCGTTCGTGTTGAATCCGATTTGTGTTTCACACGAATACGCTCGGAGTCGGGAACACAAAGGAGAGCTCTGCTCTGAGCGGCAACGACGGTTGCGACGAGAGAAAAAAACACGGAGAACATCTCGATGTCCCCCATCCTGATCGCAGTATTGAGGAAATTGCATTTACTCCATAAATATACGGAAGGGTTCGAGTTTCGTAGCGACATTTCCGAATCAGAAATGTCGTTACGCCGGAAGAAAATCACCCGGAAAGAGGAAAAAAAGTTTCTCGGTACGAGTCTCGAGGACCAGTTTTGCTCACCCTGCCCCGATTCCGACCCCCCTGAACAGAGAGCAGCGAGAGCTTGAGTGACTGTAGCTCAGAAGGCGTGACACGCTTGTCCCTCACAGAGCCTGAGGAAGACATCCTGATGGCCGGAATCCCGAAACTAATCGGCCTGCTTCAGAGGACCTATCGTGCCGGATAGACAGGCCGATCGGCAGGCGGGAGTATCGCCAGCCTGTATTAGTGGAGATCGAAAGGACGCTCAATGTCAATTTAGTTACGCCTTATCAATACCAGGTACTCGCCCAGCGGAGGCGGATTCGAACTACAAACTACGAGACGGAAAAATGTCACCCGCGACTCTACGTCTACACTGAAGGCGTGGCTTAACGAACACAAGAAGAACCCGTATCCCTCGAAGGGCGAGAAAATTATGTTGGCTATCATAACGAAAATGACCTTGACTCAGGTACGTTTAAGTTTCCTCATGCCCGGATTCCGAACGAATCGGAATCTCCGACGTGAGAGCGGAGACGAGAAAATATCGAGTGCCTTTCGACCGTGTTTCTCGATTCCTGTTCTGAGAGGATGATCGAGACGAAAAGCATAGCTACTCATGGAGACGAGCGAACGGGTATTCCGCTCCAGGTTTCCACATGGTTCGCAAACGCTCGACGGAGACTCAAAAAGGAAAACAAGATGACCTGGGAGCCCCGGAACAAATGCGACTTCGAGGGCGACCTCGAAGACCCACAGCAGCCGGAGAACTTCCATCAGCAGACGAGCACCGGTAAGCGATTCCAAATGCCCTCTAGCACCTCCACGGAGTCTTACCACCACTCCGTAGAAGAATTCGAAAAGAACCATTCGAGTCTCTGCGTGGGGATGGATGTGCGCAGTCAGACGGGATAAATTTTTCTGCCGATCCCGCAGAAGTCGGACCTCATAACGTCATGCACCCCCTCAGCTCACAAGAGATGTACCCTTCGAACGGGGTGGAGTCTCCCAAACCAAAGATATGGTCTCTAGCGGACACCGCCACAAAAACGGGTTGGCACACCGACGAAGTTCATCCACAATCGGGTGAGGAGTATTATTAGTCTGTAGGGCAGCCAGCCGCGGCCGACTCCTCTCCCGTTCGTATATATATGTCCGATAATATATATGTTGAATTGAGGATGCACGGCTGGAAGCCTGACCAGCTGGTCGATCTGATTTCCATGTTTCAATGACATTGATGGTCGGAGACACGTTCGCATCGGGCAATTTCTTAATATGCCCCGCAATTTCTGCGCCAGGTGGATAGGCAGATTGGTTCGGTGGCGGCGGCAGCGCGGCGGCGGCAAATTCAGCTAGGCCGGCAGCTCCGAACGTTGTCTTCTCCTCGCGAGTTAGCTCAGAAGCAGATTGGTGGGAGGATGGCTGCGTTATTCCGTTCTGGTATTAAAGTCAGCGAGTGGATCATAACTATGCCTAAAAAGACCGCTGCCGCCGCCTCCGTCTCCTTCCCTCGTGTGCTTCGAGAAAACGGGGTTTGCCAAGACGGGGATCAGGGTTCCGCCTCTTTCGTGTTTTCCCAAATGATCCCCGGAACACCCAAGCCCCGACCCATATTTTCTCCTGCTTGCACTCTCCGTCCGTCGCGGGGACGAAGAAGATGCTGCTGCTGGTCCCGCCGCAGCCACTCCGGTTACTGGAGGAGCTTGCGCTGCTGCTCGACAAGAGTCACTCTTCCAGAGTTCGGCCTCGATCCGCTCGTCGTAGTCGCCGACCTGTATTGGGTCTGCCGACGTGAATCTAAAGTTGCCCGCACACTTTCAGAGAACAACAAAAGCCCATCGATGGCCCTGGATTTTTTCTATCATCAAGGCGAGGAAGCGAACAGCTCCACAGCCCAGCAGTAGGGTCGGAGAATTACATAGTTAGATGTTCCCTGTCGTGAATTTACGCCTAACCTCGGCGAACTTTCGATAGCAATACATGTCTGTCCACGCATCTCTTCGGATCGAAAGGGAAAGCGAGCAAACGAACAGTGTAATAAACATGGCGTCAACACAATTCTTCTGTGACCTTTGAAACTGCCTGCTGCATCCTTTCCACCCTCCACAGCTGGATAGTATTCGGTGAACTACGAGCAATAAATTGTAGATGATCCGGCGTTTCATGAACCTCAGGAAATCACGGAGTCGGCTCCTCGGACAGCAGTGTCCTCGATCGGGCTCTCCAAGATGGATTGCGTCGTTCGAATCCGGTGGATTAATCGTTCTGAACTCTACTGGTTCGCCCTAGGTTATTCATTTGGAGATCGACTTGACGGGGAACTCCGCATATAGCGGGCTCCTCGTATGATGAATTCCGTCAAAGAGTGGACCGCAATTGGAACGAACCCCCGGAGATGAGGAACCTTCGCTTCCTAAGCTCACGACGAAACTCTGTTAGAGCGTCTCTGCGTCGTCGCCGTCGTCGTCTAATCGTCAGCCAAACTTACACCTCTGATTTCCGATGAGCGCTTACAGAGCCTTAGGGAAGGAGTGAAATACGGAGTTCTCCCAAACGCGAAACGAATTATGAATTTCGCTTCTTCTCAGCGCTCAAGTTCGACGTAGAATGACTACTTCCGGATTCGCCTCATCTGGCACTTCTCATTTGAATATTGGCGACGCATTGCGAATCTGAAGCCTCGCTTTGGGGAAGCCGGGGAGTCTAGGAGTCCTTGTTCCTTCTACAAGCAAGTGTTTCATCGTCGAGTTCCGCGACTCGGATGGCGGGGTCTTCTTGGCCCCGCTCGGACCGACTGCATACGGTGTGCATTGACAGGACAGACCAGCTGATGCATGCACTCGGGTTACCATCATGATCAGGGGAGTGGATTACAGGTTCCTCTTTCCTGGAAAACTCTTCGCTTAGCTGATCCTGCCCCAGTCTCAACCAGGCGCTTGACCACTCGGAATAGCGATCTGGATGCGCATATCTTCTCTCCGGCTCCACAGAGAAGCTTGGTCTCGACGCGTGGGGGTAACTCATGCTTGACATCTCGACTCTAAGCTCCCTTAAACGTTATTTTATCGAATGACCTAAGAATCAGGATGATCGATGAGAATAAGCATCCGTGAGGCTGACTTTTCCGTATCCTAGAAAAGAATACCGTTGGCCGGGCCTTGAATTCTATAAGCTCAATCAGTATCCGCCCTCGAGATGGATCCGCACTTAGGGACCTAGAATAAGAGGCAAGCAGGAGTCCAGATGAAGGCTTCGAAAACATGAATTTATTTTTGTACAGAGCGTGCTCGAGGTGATTCCCCGATCCTTCCGCACGGGAGCGACGATTGTTCTGCGAGTCGGTGGACTCGACAATTCAATACTGGATCAGGCATTGTTCCGGATAAAAACGCTCGCGGTGGCGATTCGCTCCGGCTTTGGTTTATGATTGTGATCGGAGGTGCCAATGGCCCTCCGCTACAACTACATCTACAAAGTACACCAGAATGACCATCGAGCGGAGTGCTCGTGGTCCGCGTCGGATGGTGAATAAATATTCCACATAAAATCCTTCTCTCCGAATTGCGATCACCAATCGATGCATCGCTCCATTGTCAGCTTCGGCACAGCTTTCGCTGAGCTCAGGGTTTTGGTCGCACAGTTGACTAGCATCGCGCCGGATCAGGTTCTCAGCGTCAGAACAGAAACATGACGCGAGAGCCCATCCAGCCTTCACAAACCACAATCCTCACACGTGATATTGTACATAATCAGAGTGAAATTCGAGACAAATGAAACAGTGACACATCTACGGCTAGCTGCTCTTCTCCAACTCAAACATTTCTGCGAAGCGAAGAACAAGAGTCGTCGAACGAGCCTTTCTCGCATCGCAGCGTCGGATCAGCTTGCTAGATGTAGAAGCAGTTCTCGTAGGGATTGTATACGGTAGGTTGAGATTTGGTCGGGCCGTGAACGGCGATGCTAGGCGAGGGCGATGAAGAGTGCGAAGACGTTCCAGACGAAGACAGTTCCACCGACGATCGAGACGACCTGAGTCGATGGATGAAAACGTCCTGTGGCGTCAGAAGCGGTCCATGGCGTCTGGGTTCGCTGAGCTGATGCGTGAGCGAGTGATTGTGGCTATGGCTTGTGACCACTGACTTTGGTGCCGGGCAGCTATTGAATACTGACTGCATACTCGCGGCCGACTCCGTCGAGAGAGTGCTGCAAACAGATAGGAATCCGAGTTGAGAACGAATTGTCCGTAAGTTGAAAAACTCTAAGCGAGGGACAGCGCGGCTATAAGGCGGTCGGCCGCCAACACCGTACCTGGATGCAGATGAATTCGATCCCGTGGACCCCGTGCTCCAAGTTGACGGGCAAGAGGGTGCGGGCTGTGCACTGCGGAGATGGAAAGCTAAACGTTGTGATGACGGCCAGTCCTGTTGAAGCTTCAAAGGAATTTCCTGAGGGTACACCATACGTTCATCTGGAAAGAATCGACATCATCAGCCGTCAACCTCCGATTCGTGGCTCTGGGATGGGGTCTTGTAATTCGAATCTTCTTCATCAAATCCCCCAAACTATCCGAAGGCGGAATTTACTCACAGCTGGACGTATGTGACACGAGGAATAGAGCATACTTTGAAGGTCTATCAGGGGCGTTGTAGCAGTGCAGAACTAACTGCACAACCTGTTCGGCAGTGGTCTTTTCTGAGACAAGCAAGGACTTGTACAGAGACTGAAATAGTCAGGAATAGATAACTTCAAACGAAATCACGATGATAATTAATAAATTCACGCTTCGAAGATCAGATCGATGTGCTGCGTTAAGTCTTCGCAACGAGTGCAGCGAGCTGCCGACAAGCGCTACCCGCGTAAGAACGACGGCGTACGTATATCGTAGCTCGGGCTGGGAATTATCCACGGCATTATTTCTGAAAACTCATCGCGTTTTCGGCCCCCGTGAACTTTCTCTGGAGGATGCCGTGAGAATCCACGGCCTTTGGCGCAGCCGCACCGAATCCCCAGCCATGATCTTGGCTTAAGGCATATATTGATCGCAAGCCTGTAGGACCTCGTAGACTATAATGAGATGAACATGAGACTCACCCCTGCCATCAAACAACTGTCGTAGACTTTGATCAATCCTCCTCGCCGCATCTGCAGCAAAAACTTGGATTCGCCTTTTGGGTGACAAGCTTGCAATTCCGCGGGTCGAGCCTCGTCGTCCAGGACCATTATAGTTCGGATTGGGATTCCTGAAATAGCACGCGTTCTTTGTTATTCAAGCGGATCTCCGCCGAGGAAGGGAGGTCAGGAGACTGGAAAACCCCTTATTCGACTTGGAGAGGGGGATGATCTTCATATGAAAAGAACTAGTTCCGAATCAGCGGACGGGGTCTCGCATGATCTTCCGCAATGAACGCACCGGTGCTCCGCATCCAAACCTCCATGGTGAGATAATACAAGTTGGGATCTCGGTGCTTCATTTTGAACTTCTGCAGCAGCATCATGATGACCTGCTGCGCTGAGGTCGTTCCATCGATGCACAGCGTTTTGTACTCTATGTCGGAGCAGAGAACGCGAGCATATACTTTCACCATCACCTGGAATGAAAATTGTTCTTTTAGCCCCTCGGCTCCGCACACGAGAACTTCTTCACGGCCAGGAACTCGTTGCATGCGGCAGGTACGTCTCGGACTATCGTCTCCAGGTGTCTATGTAAGATGCACAACATCCGTGGCATGGAGGCAGCTGACTCGAGTAATTTGCTTCCAGCGTTCCAGACAATAATCTCAGGTGCGGGTACGAATCCGTCAAAAAGAGTCGGTGGGAGTCCACCTGGCTTGAATTTTTGCCCGCAACGGAGCCAGGTGCGGAACGGACTCTTTCACATACTGTCAGTCCGACTCGTTTGCTGGGTTGCCCATCTCGGCTAAGAAGGCTTTCACAGAGTCGGCGGAGTTCCGATGGCAGCATCGGAAATTTCTCTGACGCTTCGATTTTTTTGCGGCAGCGTTTGTCTCGTCTTCTTCACTATCAGCTCCAAAAGGTTTCCGAGCAAATACCTATGAAGATGGTTGTCGTGTTAGCGATCCCGATATTTGAGACGTCATTACCGTTCTCGGCGCGGACAGTAGGATGCTCTTATCAATGAAATTGCGTTAATTGGCTTTTACGCGCCGCGATCCTCGTGGGAACGGGCGGAATTCGAGACGGAATTCCTGTAAATTCTGACCGTCCACTAGTCCACACCCCGTAGCGTTTACCTACACACGTAATGAATAATCGCACTGGGCACGGAAGCGAGGCATCAGAAATCTTCGGCGTCTTTGGCGACGGATCGTCCCCGGTACGCGGACAGACACTACAAAGGGCGCGACAGTGAGGTAGCGCAGCATGACGGTGTCGGATCATGATTTTTCTCACAGAAGAAGAAAAAAACGCGAAAATCAAAATGGACAGCTCAAGGACAGAGTCGAAGCAAAGTTCACGCGCCGAGTGCGAACGGAACTTCGCCGCTTTTCACTCTTTTTTTTCCTCGTCTCGCCTACCGGATCGGATCCATGCATGAATGTGGCCTCCTCACGGATGCATCGACGCGGCATTTCTCAACTCGTGAGCTTGTCGGAGACACAAGAACTCGCCGGAGCCGAGAAGAAAAAGGAGAAAAAAAGAAAGAGTGGAGCTAACAACAAATCGAATTGTAATGCTCAGACCTATTACGCCTGCCAGTCATAAGTCGTTCGCTACCGCTTTCCACCAATGCTTCGGCTCCGACTCCACTTGGTTCCAGGAGTCTCTTGACCCCACACGCATCCGAGATGCGCGGCAGGATGTTACGGGCGTCCGAGTGCGTTAGTCGATGGCCGAGCGACAGGAAAGATCGAGCAGGCGAGCGAATAACCGGAGAATCAAGCAACCAGGCGGCCAACAAACACTGAGTGACTGACATCGTGAAGATCACCACACCTAGAACACCGCCGAGAAATCACAGAAGTCTTCGTTCCGACACAATGATGAAGCTTGTTAGACGAGCTATACCGTCCAGATCTGAAACCGTGGCTCCGATCACGCAAGCCAGACATCTTCACTGTGATCGCGTCCATCAACTTCTTGATTCACTACAGGTTCTCCCGTGCACTTACCGCGTCGTCGATCGCCCCGTATGGAAGGAGCGTGTTATGGACAAACGCGATAACTCGTCTCCGTTCGAACAAAGAAACGAAGATATTCTACCGAATTCCTCCCCGGAGAATCCAGGAAACCACAAGCTTGCAACATTCCCATTGTTCTTTGCGCGGTTCCGTAGACACTGACGGTATCTATGGGGAACGGCGGGTTCCGGCGGATCTTCGACAGCAGCACGGTGATCGATCCGCCAAAGTCATCTTCTTGCTCAGAACGATCGTTTAAGATATCGATCTCGATGAATTGATCGCTTGTTGAATGGATGAGGAGACGAATGAGTGAGATAACGGGAATCGTAGCGTTGCGAGCAAAATGGCCTAGAGCACCAAACGAAAATATCGTACACATCCTCAGTCGAGAAAAATGGATATCCCACGGCGATATGACTTATCTCGATAAAGATTCGGCTAATCCGCCATCCGAGTGGTACCCGACTTTTTTTGGTTCCATCGACAGGGAACAATGCTCTATCCATCGCGCTCGATGTTAGGACGATCGCATGATCCGTTAAAAAACTCCCACGGTTGTAAATTCTATGAGTTCCTGAAGGGCATTACTCAATCGACGGCAACCGGGCAATCCAGACATATGTCCCTCCGAATGACTCGTGTCCCCCGGAACCGCGGACAGTTTCAACACGCAGATTACAGCAAAAGTCACCGCGAATTTGACGAACCTTATTCGCGGGAAGCTTGTGTCGATTGTTTCCGGCGAGATCCGCCCGGCGAGATAGGATCTCACCACTGTACCATTGAAGCGCAGGAGAAGACTGCTTGAGGATTTTCCCATCGAATGAGCCCTGCCGTTGATTCCGTTGTCGACGTCGGTACATTAAAGTAGCTGAGTCGGGTCGAGTCGAGCCACCTGAGGTCTAACGGACGACAGGGAGCCAGCGACGCGGAAACATTACGCGCGGCGGCATTTTATGGCGTGTCCAAACATCCCGAACTACAACCACCATTTTGAAAAATAAGAAAATCTTCGACCGTCCGGCCTCCCGAGACCCGCACACAACACTCACCCGCCAACCCGCCGGCCGTTCATTCGCTATCCGAGACCAGAGACCGAAGCGAATTTTCTCTCCTAAGCTGTTTTTCTCAAGAGCTGCACGGAGGAACCGAGCGGCTGCGGAAGCATCTTCACGCGCCTTGTTTCCCAAACGGCATATCGAGTGATTATACTCTTTGGATTTGTGATTGTTCCCTGCTTCGATTTGGGAATCTCTCGCGCCATCAGGACAACTCAGTGTCGTATACCATGCTCGGGGGACCATTATTCCGAGATTGGAAACTTTATTTCAAGAAGCAGGCAGAAAGTTGCTGGTCAGGAGCTCTACGGTAGAAGTCCACGAGTTTCGATTGAATTTTATCGCCAACGAAGGATCGGACGACGTGGGCCCCATAGAAATGAACGGGATCGGATCCACGGAAGAGGAGTGTCGCACGTAAACCTAGCCCGAGGTATGTATAAGTCCGGACGTCTCGGTTCCGAGAAGCAGAACGTCACGGGTCCGAAAAGCGAAAGACCGCTAGGGTTACGGCGCCAATCTCTTGGATTTCCACTACTTCTGTGATAAACGCAAACACACACACATCGAAGGAACAAAAAAGAGTCACAAACACAACAAGCCTCCGGTAGATCGTGAGAGGAGCAGAGAGAATTCTGACCGACGCGAAACGTCCGACCGAGCTCATGACGAGACGGAATGTAGCGAAGGCAGATACAAAAAGATAGGAAAAGTTCTCAGGTCGTTCGGTGTAGTTGTCGAGCCACCGTCAATCGAAAGGTGCTGATGAAGTAGAGGCAGCCCCGAGCAACAAACCCGTCAAGCTCGAAGCCAGCCACACTTAACCACGGCCTCAGAAAGGGGAGAGGCCCCCATCGGATTTATTCTGCGGCCAAGTTTTATTGAAATTTATTCACTCGAGCCTTTCGATACCTGAAGCGATCGCATCGCGGCGTCGAGCTCGTATTTTCGGAACGCATTACCGCATCTTTAGGAAAAGCGAGAGAGATGGAGCCAGCAGGAGCTTCCATCGGGTCCCGTCGTCAGCTACTCTCCTTCAGATCATTGCTTTTGGTCCTCTTTTTTTACGCGATCCTGCCCACCCCCCAATTGAAACAGCCTATCTATCTTGCTCCGCATGATCTGCGCGTTCTCAGGGAAATGAGGGAAAGGGGAGAATCGACTCAGTCTCGCCACAGCCACAATCAGAAACCGAGTTAAAGGGGAACAATGTCCATCACGGGGCTTCCATGGCCCTTTCTGTGCTCATTGAAAATGCAGGTCGATGATCGCCGCACCTACTTCCCCGTCCGATTCACGTGCTCCTTCGAATGAGAGCCGTGTGATGCCCTACCGTAAAACATCGCACTTTGTCTTCGTAGTCGACAGCCCAAACAACTGCGCACTCTGCTGAACCTCTTCAAAGAGAATATTTATACATGAATGACTCGATTCATCGTCTGCGCGTAGAATGAGTGAACAAATGGAGGAGCGAAGCTCACTTCCAGTGACATTGATGGAATCATTAGGGCGCGTTTCGGTGAGCGATGTTTTCTTGTGAGTTAGTACTCGGGAAAGATGAGTGCTTCGGGGATAGATTCAGAAAAATCGTTCTTTCGCGTCAGCTTTATGGATTCCCTCCGAAGAGACTCTCTCCGTCGGAGGAGTTGCATGGCGAAAGCCTCGTATCACGCGAACACGCACCACAGAAGAGTTGACGCTTTCCAAATCGGTAATTTTTCCAGAAAAATATCGAGCCTCCAGACCAAGTCAGGCTCGTTGCATGAGTTCGAATTCATTGTGGAATGGAATCGGAACGAGAGTCGGAAGGTAGTCAAGTTCTCAGTTCAGTCCACGAACGACAGCGGTAATTCAGCTAGTCGAGAATTAAGCTGTCATGTGAACAAGTTGATTCCGCTGTGGGAAATGCCGTCTGAGTCTCTTTCTGTGGACGATCGCGGGAAAACATGATAATGAAGGACGACATTTCCAAATCAATGACACAAATGATGGACATTCTCGACCTTGGTACGGGGGAGACAAGCATCGAAAGTCTACCGAAATTCAAAATTGCCCCCTATCAAATACGAATCGTATCACCTGCGCCCCGCGTCGATGAGCCGTAAAAGCGCTTAAACAGCTCCAATGCTCGGACTTCGAAGAATCTGCCCATCGCACCGTTCCGAAATTACTCCATCAACATCAATACATTTCCACCGGAGTCAAGCACGACGGAAAATGGAGCTTTTATCGCGGGAGCCTGCAGGTCGCTTTCTGAAACGATGACGACGCGACGTTATCTCCACGCAAAGGAAATTATGATCCGGCTGCCATCGCTCATCGCGATGTAACCGCTATACGATGTGGTTCAAAAAACAATTCCGACTCAGTTCGACCCCATGGGAACGACAGCCGAATGATACTGACGGATCGGCCGAGAAGAATCAGAGATAAATATAGGAGCAGGAAAAGAAAAATGAGGGTGTACCGTAACGGTATCTCAGTCAGAGGAATCGAGCAGCTTCGAGCTACTGACGGTATCGCTGTTGCATTTCTATCTTTAGACTTCTGCTTCAGTTCTCGTCATTACCGCGACAATTACGCGATCAGACAACGACCGTATTTACCGCAGTAGCTTCTTTCTTGGCAGAGTCTCATGCGGGCCCTTCAGAATTGAGACACGTGAAGCAAATTATGCAGTCAACCTGAACTCGTTCGACGTGAAGTCAAAGACACGCATACTACGCGGTGCAACGAAACTCGATAGGTAAGAGGAGCCGCCCCTTTCCGAGCACAATTTGGCGATCTCGGATCGTAGGAGGGGTGACGGGGAATTGGACTGAGGACAGCAGGGATGAAGGGAGCGGAGAAGTGCCCTCTTCGATCGTTTATCTTTCATCGATCATGGGGACCTATAATTGGATGGATCATCGCATTTCCAGCTGCATTCGCTGCTCGGGGATTCCGAATATCGCTCCCCGGTTCTGAATGGACACGTTTGTGTGTTCCGAAATTGGGCTTGAAGCTCCATCCAGAATTCGGTGATCTTATCTGCTCCCACTGTGATTCGTACGCAGAGTTCATCGCTAATGGGTGTTCTGATGCGGTTCGGGACAGCATTTAGTGAGACGTCGACGCGAAAGCGGCCGCTCGGGCGCGCGAGATTTCTTCTCTGTTTCTCTCCTTTGACCAGCGGAGAGTCAAAGTTCACAATGTGGTTCTGATTTATGGCACGCCGACTGTATTTTATCGATCAATGGAACGACCTCGCAGTGCAGAATCGACGAAAACTTCAAGTGACTGAAGTCGTTTCTTCGGGTTGCGTGGGGCGCAGCGTGCAGCCACTTAGAAAGACATCTTCGTTATGAAATTGTCGTCTAAATAGCCAGTCGATGGATGGATCTTTCCGGCGAACGGCCGAGCCAGCCAGCCACGGAGCGAGGCGACGAAAACGAGGTACAGACGTTCGAACTGATGGAGTTCCTCAGCAACGCGAAAGAGACGGAAACTACGGACTTCTGTAGAGACTACAGACAGTGCAGAATAAAGAATTGAATCGAAGACGCACTGTTTCGCCCTGCCGGCGGGGTCCAACGGTAACACAGAAGAACGGAAAAGCCGTTAGAGCCCATAGACTGTGGGTTGAAAATATAATAATCTGAACACACGACGTCGACTTTGAGAAAATGAGGTTCTGTCGATTCGCTCTCCAGATCTCGTCTCGCCTCCGGCGTCCCGAGACATTTATTATTTTCTCTACGGAAAGAAAGCGCCACTCGAATGTTTTCATTCACCCTCAGATGATCGCGGGGGTTTGTTGCTCGTGTTGGTTTTTCCGCGGAAAATTTTTTTCCTCCGGCCGCGCCGAGCCTCGGATTTCGCCCCGTGCGTGCCGGTAGTTTTCCCTTTATTTGTTGGTAGTTCTGCAGAATGCGTTTTTGTGTTTGTCATTCGCCGAAAATCTTCGCGCCAAAGCTCGAGACGGATCGATGCGACCAATCCGTCTGAGCATTGGCGCCTTCTCAGTCAGTCAGTCAGTTTACGGAAGGTGGCCGTATCGCACCGCAAAGCCCGCAATCACAGCTAGTCTTCCGGACATTCTGGGGCTCGCAACCGACAATGGCGCGTCAAACACCCGCCGTGATCAGAACAGCTGTGTCCTGGTCATTGAGAGACTTATTACACCGTGGACGCTGTCGTCGGGCCGTACCTTGTCACTCCACGCGATAGGCTTTTGGATAGTGCCCTCGGGAGACGGGTCGATGTTTACAACCGAACAACAATCTCGACAAGCAGCCCGACGTGCAGCAGGTGCCGGACGCGACCCATTGATGAATGGGCGAAGATTCAACTTTCTCAATGAGAATCGGGAGAGGCTGCCAGGTAGCCGAATAGACACCCTCGGACGTCGGGTGGGTTCGTCTGTTAGCAGATGGGTAGGTGATGACGGCTGCGATCCGTTGTATCAAGAAGAGGAAAAACTTGAGGAGACCCCGTACCGAACCGATGTCGCATGGGGCCCGATCGATTTGTTTACGGGAGAAGAAATAAACTCCCTAACACATCCATAAAATATGGGAAAAAGAAAACATAAAGAAATCGGTGTGGCGTCCAATCTCGTGAGAGCTCGTATTCGACGGCTCTCAAGATACTTTCCTGTTTCTGGTTCCTGAGAGTCGGCGATGCAAAACGCTCCGCTGTCGTGGCCGCCCGTGAGCCGTAGACTACGAGGTCGACGTAAACGACGAAGTCGATGCGGCCAACGTCTACGGCTTCAACGTCTCCGACCACTCCGACGTTACGGACCCCGACATGAATCAGGTGCTGGGCCATCTGTCGAAGCGGACTGTTCTAACATCGTCTGCAAATCCACCCGCGGCATCGACAATTACCGAGTGTGTCAGGCCGACGAATTCAGGCCTCTGCACACCGAGATCTTTGCCAGACCGTCCGTCCGACCAAGCGTTCGTCTGGCTGTCTGGTTGCCTGCGTGTCTGCTCGGTTGCCAGTTACAGTGCCCCACAGCACTCGTCGGCTACCGTGGGGCGCCCATCTTACCATGCGCCTTAAAGGGATCGACGGACAGGCAGACAACAGACGAACGAGTAGACGAGACCTGTTGCTCTGAGCACAGATGTGTGTTCGAGATATGTTCGGCAAACTTGATCACGATCTACGGCCGTACAGCTCGTCGTACCGTTCCTCTACAGTGAGAACGCTCTTCACCCAAGGGTCAAGATGAGCGAAGTCGAAAGCAGAACCAAGTCGAGGAGGGCATGCAGGCCGGCTTGGAGCATCGGGCTCGGAATCATGGCTTCCCGAGCTCGAACCCCCATCTTCGGAATCTATGTAGGTATACACCCAGTCACAAAAGTAAATTAGAGTCAGAAATAATTCTGAGCTTAAGCGGAACCGTCAGATTAAGCTTAAACCTGACCGCTCCGCTGACTTGCTGGCCGCTCAAGTTCGGTGACGCGCAGGTGACGACGTTATCCGTCCCGGAGCCGAACGTGAAGATATAATTCTGATGAAGTTCTGTTGCCTTCATTTCAGCACACACGGCGAGGAGCCGATTCGAGATCGGCGGTGCGAAGCTCCCCTCAACGGGCGCCGCGCGAGCTTGACATTTATACCCACTTTATCCCCACGGGACAGCTTTGTATAGTATGTACATCGTTTGCCTAACATGCGGGATAGTTCGTCATTATGGAATAAAATACACGCGTTCGCGAGGTTGTAGAGCGCTTTTCGGGTGTCTCCGCGCAGACCCCAGAGGAATCCCTCGAAGTCGATCTGGGCTCAGGAATTCAGGAATCATATTATGTAAGTAGGCGAGTCTCTGAGGAAGTACCTTGAAGCATCTCGGACTCCTGATCGCATCGATCGGGAGGAGCACTTTCCTCGATCCGTTCATTTTGTTCACAATGAAAGTGAACTCGCCGTCGTGCTCGAGCACAGTACACAGGAGCGTATCCAGCTTGAATGCACACTACTTGTCACCAATGTCACCACTACGTGAACTGTTCCGTTCTCTTGGGTATTCCAACTCGATTTAGGAACAGAACCAATTGCCGGGGAAGCAAACGAGCATGTTCACCAGGGAGACACTTCAATTGTATCTCGGACAAGTGCGCGCCGTCCGAGACGAAGAGTGCCAAACGAGCGACTGGCTGCTAGAGCAAGTCTGAAACAAACCGGTGGAACCCCTCCTAGCGCTGTTCGCTCTATGAGCGTTCTCCCCTCTCCACTACGGAGACCCCAGCGTCAGCGGCCGCAGAACCTATGGCACGGCCGGCTCGGAGAGAAAACGCCAACCTCAACGTCGCTGACCCTTCATCCGGCAGAAATGCGGTCGGATTCACCGTCTCGAGACTTCCATTCGGAAACCAATCCAGGCGAAACACAAGTATTTTGCAGTTGGGTGCCAACCGCGTGCCCACATTTGCATTTTTCGCGGATAGATTTCTGTTCTCTTCCATGATTTTCTGCATCATTACCAGCCACGGATTTCGCGCCGCTTTCCCTGCCCGACCCTTGCGCGCTTCCCTGCGCACGATCCGCTCCTTCGGTTCTCGGTCGTCGTGCGAACAGATTCGATCAGCCATGATGGGCTAAGGTATGATTTTCGGATAATCAGTGAAGTTCTGGTAATTTTCGTTGTTCCAAAAGAAATTTCGTTGAGCTCAGTTTCACTCGCTCGGGAATGCTCTTCAGACCGAAGATGTCGTTCGCCCCGCTCGTCCTCCCGGTCACCATCGAGCAGCAGGTGGATGGCATCGTTGAAGACCGCCGAGGACCCGCACGCAATCCGTAGTCCGCTTCGATACGTTGGCGAGGACTTCGGGGAATTCTGGTCCGACTTATCTATTCATTCGAATATCAATCTCTCGATTTCTAGCGGTTTTTCGAAGCTCGTCCGACACGGAAACCCCTCACCGAAGAATGGCTCGCTCAAGCATCACAAGAGAAAGTATCGGGTCAGGAGAAGAATCCACGCACGATCATGCGAAGAGTGAGTGAATCAGCCGATGATCCAACGAGGGGCCGAATAATCGTCCGTGATACGTCTTCGCAGTCGCCGTAAGGGGCATCGTCACCCAACGTAAAAACGTGGTCACACCCAGTGCACCCATCATTGAGTTGGGGGCTCAGTCACTGCATTAGCGGCATCGTATACTCGTCGACGCGACAACACTACAATTTTCTGCAGGACAGAAAGTAGGAGCATCTGTTGCCCGATACGACGTCGACAGGCACCGCCGCCGCTACTGAAGGA
The DNA here is from genome assembly GCF_000255335.2 of Galendromus occidentalis. Classification (NCBI taxonomy): domain Eukaryota; kingdom Metazoa; phylum Arthropoda; class Arachnida; order Mesostigmata; family Phytoseiidae; genus Galendromus; species Galendromus occidentalis. Next base: position 638,815 of record NW_003805061.1, on the reverse strand, counting down.
ATGTGCATGCCGTGGGAACAGAAATCTATCGGCAAGTCTTCTCTCAATCAGACAATACGCGCTCCGAATGTTTCTATGAATAACGCTTTTTCCCCCGCCCTGATGCTGGCAGTGTACCTCTCGACCTGGGGGGTGATCGCACGAAACCGAGAGCTCGGACAGGGCGGACAGACGAAACGTCGTGCATTCCGATCTGAATGAGGGTGTCCGACTCCCTCCTCCTTCATTTAGAGGAACTTCGGATCCGTTGCCAAGTAAGGAGATGATCCAACAAAGGTCCCCGCGCGATAGGAGGAACAGAATTTTCATGAGAGTCTGAGGATTTCAATGGGAAGGGCGTTGAATGAAGAGAAAATCGACGTCACTCGCTCTTCGTTCATCATTCGTTTTTTCCCCTCAAGATTTTTTTCGATTTTTCCCCGTTTCTGCGCGTTCACCGGTACGGAATAGCGATTCTCAAGCACACGACACTGGGCGTTGTAATCCTGAGGCGTTGCGTCAATCAGTTGTGCTGGGTGGCGACTGAAAACGCGTTGGACGTACTCGCAGACGCCCATTCTAGGCACTGACCAAATTATAATTTGTTTCAATCTCAGAACCTTCAGAATGTGATCCCTGATTATTTTACTTGTGATGCGAGAAGGTTTCTGTTATGGCGTAATTTGGGAACGCCCAATATTAGCTGAATGTCCATGGAAACATACTACGGGTGATATCCGATATTCCAGATCTACCGTGACCATCGATTCGAATCCAATCAGATATTACAGGGTGGCATTATCCGCCAGCTTTTCCCGCGCTGAGGGCTCGGAGCCGGCAATCAATCGACACCCTCATTCGACCAAAGTATAATCCGCGGCCTAGCGTTCGCACAACTCCAATCCACGTTTTCGAAAATGAGTTGGAACGCGATGGAATTCCGGGTGTGAATGGAGGAAGAGCATCGAGATTTTCTCACGGTTCGAGGCAGGTCCCTAGTTTCTGAAATTTCCCCGGAGAAAATTCGAAAAATTGGGCGGTAGGGCGACTGGAAACGACGGACCGGGGAACGCTTGAAATCCGTGTTTATTCCAGTTCGGATCAGAAGCAGAAGAAATTCTAGCCGATCTAACCGTCAACTATTCGGCTCGAGGAAATCGTTGGGGGAGGATGCTCATCAAGGGGAATGACTCTAGGATACAGAAAGTAGCGGCTCGGCGCTATCGACAGCAGCCGACTTGCCGCAGCGTGGGTCATTCTGCTCGCATCTTCATTCTCGGCAAACAAATCAAGATGCCGATGCTTCCCAACCTGCCGGACGAGAACACCGTGCGTGGAAACGATGTCATCACTGCGTTGCGCTTTCTGTGTCGGCCGATCAACGCATCAATATCGAATCGTCAAGTTCGCCGTCTTCATCGACGCGTTCAAGTTCACGGCGGACATTTGTGGTTTCTTTTTTTTGTCTTATTTTCGTACACCTTGGAACAATGCTTGGAATGTGCGCGTGCAACGAAGCCGAGTCCGGCCGGACAGCCCGCGTCGGAATCAAGGCGAAAGCGGTCGATTTTGTCCCCGAACCTAGTCCCGCCACTCTTGATTTCTGCTAGCACAATCGACGACCGCAAGACGTCCGACCGGGGCAAAATCAGGACGTGACGATGACCGAAGGCCGAAGCAAACGGGAGTGATATCCACGGATCGCCCTCCTGCTCGTCTCGGTTTCTCATCGACGACGTTGAAATCCTCGACTAACTAACGGGGCAGATATCGAAACGGTATGAGTCGCCGGATCATCAAAGCCGTCCGCCTCCTCAGTCACTGAACACTGTTTTCGCGCTTCGACCATTGTGTGCGCCAGACAGATCTCCTCAGGCAACACTGGAGTCGCTTTGAAGTCTGACGTCCGAGAAATAAAAGCTGAAACTCGGTAGGAATAGATTGAGAAAACGCGAACGAGGTTTGGAGTGGAGTAGAACGGAGAAGCAAAAAAAAACTGAAGAATGGCGAATTAGGGGCCGTAGTGACCCAGGCGACGGTAGGCCGACAGTGCTCAGCCAGGCGTTCGGAGCAGAGAAAATAACCTCAAACCGGAAACCAGGACAAGGCGCACGTGCATCCAACCACTCCACTGATGAGTGAGCGATACGAAACGCGTCGGGCTCACTCAGTCAGCCAGTGGATTCATCTCATCTGAGACTTTCACGTTTTTTTTCTCCTCCACGTGTGCGCCGTCAAACATGGCCGTACCCGGTTTCTACCCGTGGAACGAGACGTACCGCGACACCGGACTTCATCGCAGATATAGGAGACGATACGAGTTTCGCGATTCCAATCCGGAGCGCGAACCCGTATTTTCACGAATCTCAAGTTGATACCAAGTCTTCCCTCTACGGGCACAACATCACTCCATATCTTCAAGAGTTCAATCTCCCAGAAACACAAGTTAGTACGTTAAGTATGTGCAATCGTCCCCGAGCTCCGGGTCATCTCTGTCACGAAAACGACTTTCGGGAAATGAGTCGGGGGTTATCGACACATCGCTCGCAGATCGAGCCCGGGAAAACTGTTCGCGACGCCTCCGATGACGAGGCACATACCGACTCAACCAGTGGAGGATGCCGTCGGACAACTTTTGACATCGGCTCGGGTTTCGTGGCTCTTCTGCTTTACCTCAACTCACTTCCGGCGGAAGTCCGGAGAGAGAGGAAGTTCGATAGAGGCGGTACGATGATGAGCCGGCCGAGTCGCGCTGTTGTGCTCCGATGAGCGAATATCCTGATACCGCTCACCGTACCGAACCGAAACCAAACGAGAAGCGACAGTGCCAATGAAACAACAATACTAACAACGCGCGCCATCGACAAACGAACGATGCAATCAATCGAAACGCATCTACAAACTTCGTAGGTGACGTCCACGATCTTTTGTAGGCCGTCAGCAGTGTAGAGCTACTCGGTCATTCTCTGCCCAAGATCGATACTCATTCGCATTCCTCGTGAACGACGTCATTGCCCGCTCTGTGTCCACTGCCGATTTTGGGGAGCACGGTCGGACCATATTCAGTTCCTATTGGCACCTTCTCTTTCACGATGGAATCTAATCTCCGCTGGACGCCTGCTTATCTGCCGAGAATCGATTCGTATTCAGGAACGATATCTTCCTTACCGAAGATTCGTAGGGATTCCGCTATTCATCATTCCAGAACCCTTATCGCGGAAAACTCGCGTGATTCCCCTTCCTTGGCCGTCGGATCAGGTCAGCGCCGGCCGTTTCCCTATCGGAAAGTCTGCGACAATCGAACAATAATGTCCAGCTGCTCTGAGGACTTCATAAGACAGAAACTCATCTGCTTCATGAGGTCGCGAATCATGGGGGTCCACACTCCACACAGAGAAACCGCGACATCACGAGAGTGCCCAAATTCCCAGGGGAGCGCACAACGTTGCCTCTCTTTCCCGTCGCGTACTGTTCAGGAGACATGAGGAGAGCGCGCTTCCAATATTTCATTGGAAGCCTTCTAGGCTGTTCGACAGATAATTTAAAATCTCGCAGCCGTTTCTGCTACTCCCTGATTGATAATGCGAGGAAATGGAGGGAACGCGATCAGGTGGACCGATCCGGACCTCCCGATGCATTTTTCCTACCAGGTCCTAGGTCCTAGAAGACCGATGGAGAGAGACTCGATAGTTTTCAGAGTGCTTGCAAATGCTCATTCCTCATGTAGGCTGACGCTTATCCGTTTCCGAAACATATTCGACCCGTTCCTCACGCCGAAGTCAACTCGAAGTACAGTCGGAGGACCTCGAGCACACTGTTCCCGCGCCTCAAGTCGATGGGAATCCGTGACATAATCGGGGGAAAACACTGATATCTTCACTTAATTCCCGGCGAAGTTTCGCTCCCTCAAGCGGACTCTTGTAGCGGAGGGTTATCCGGGAATAAAGTTTTGTTTCCGTCTCGCAATAGTCGCTCCGTTCCCCAGGGGAAGCGAACCCGTAGTTTCCCTTTACAGCCCGATCGACATTCAAATCCAATCCGGAATGCAGAGGTTCCGCGCTCCAAGAGGAGATAGCATGCGAGGACAGCCGAGAACGGAATGTTCCATTTCGAAGGGAGTTTTTCAACGATCCCGTTCTTGGAACCGGTAGTTTGCTCTACAAATTCGATTCCCGCGAGCTCGAAAGCTCGGGTATCGCGGAGGGAGTGATGCAGAAGTCTACTGCCAGTAGACGCAGAAAGGCTTGCCTCCGGAGCCCGGAATCAAGGTGGAATGACGACGAAGATGATTTCGTTTCTCGTCTCCGGAGTGAACAATAAGAGAGAACAAACAAAACGTTCTCCGCTGATGAATGCTCTGTTGCGTGTGTCCCATCGCTCGCTTACCTGAAAACAAGAAATAGAAAAATTGAAGAATACGCGGCTTATGGGCTCGTAATTTTTCACTTCGACTTGAAGACCTGGTACAAGCGAGCGTCTTTCAGAGATCGCTCGATAAATGATTGTCCGTTGAGCTTCGCGGAGCCCCAAGACGGTATCCTCAGCCTCGGCGGGACAACAACGGTCGCGCACGTCTCAATGACTGTACTTATTTATATACACTCACACGCACAAAGTAATAATGGTGATAATGGGGGCAGCAGAGAGAAGAGGTAGAATAAATCAGCGGGGAATGAAAGGATTCTCTATTTAATTACTCGAGCGTCATCGGCCTTGTTGATCGGATCTGAATGATCTCCACCCGTCGCGTCGGCTCGGCTGCTCCCCTCAAAGAGTTTAACGAACCCTCGCTTCTTTGTCCGATTTGTGATTCGGATCAGGTGGGAATATCAATGCTTTTTTTTCGTCTTTCGATTTTTATTCCCGCTTTTCGCCGAGTCCGCTTCACAATAAATCGTTTTTGAATGCCTTCCGCGGAACCTGAGGTACGAGACGAAGGAAAAAAGTCGTCTTCCTCCGGACCGTGGGATCTCGTTGGCCTTGGAAACATCTGAGGTTTCCGACGACCTTTGTGATAAATTACTATCAACACGGAATCGACCCGACCCTTGTGACCGCTGCCGCCGACGTCGTGATGGTAGCCGAATCCCCGCGGACACTGTCAACGGTATCGAGATGCGCTTGAGTCGATTAGCCGATTCAGAAATTCTCCCTGCTTTCGTCCCGCGTCCACATCATGAAATGCGCATCGGACGGATACGGAAAAGGGAGAAGAACACAGAGGAAGTCGCTCCCCGAGCCTAAAGGGCCCTTTGCGGAGATCTTTCGGTGAAGGTGTCGGCAGAGATTATCCTATCACGTATGCGTCTGTGGCTGCTGAATAGCTCTGGATAAGCGGACCCTTCTAGGGCCACGCACTTCCACGGGTGAATCTTATCGGACCGCGGTCGGTGCCAGAGCCCCTCGTCCCGAGCTGTTACAGAACAAGTGAGATGGTTTGTGCGCTTCGTAAAACAAAAGACAACAACGGCTTGGCGGTCTGCTTACGACACATGCACAATGCAGATGGAAAGAAGTGGTGAAACAAGTCAAAAAGTCGTCTTTCATATTCGTCTCAAACGGAGAACCGAACCTCTAAGCGCTCCGACTGCTTATGCTAACTGAGCTCCCCATGCTTATAGACTTGATTCCATTTCACGACGGGGATAAGCCGTGAGCGGTGATCGTGGGAGGAGGCTCTTCTCGGAACATCAATTTTTCCGGAGCTCCCCCTGCTCATCGTCGGAACGAAACTATTTTCTGTTTTTGCTCCCGAAAGACTAGATTTCCCTGCAAATGCTCGGGATACGGGAATCTTCAGGAACCCGTTCGTGTTCTTCGCACCGCCCCCTGTCCGGAGTCGCATCAAACTCGTCGCAGATGACAGACGCGCCATCGAAATCCCTGCGCTCAATCCCGAAAAGATTATGGTCACTACATTAGAGAAGATCGCTTGCCGTGGGAGGTGAATCCTCAAAAGTGAAGGGAAAAATGTAGCAGACGCTCCAAATCAGCGCGTTATGGCGCGTTTGATTGTCGCCTGGAGCAAACGTTTTTGATTGATTCGGCTCTGATGGCGGCAGAAGAACAGCGGAAAAACGCCAACACACGGCATCTCTTTCGCTGCGACGCTGAAGCGAAAAAACGGATAAGCATGTTCGCTGATCGAGTCAAGGAAGAATAGAGAAGAAATGTTCAAACGGAGCCTTGGGAATCATTCGGAGCAAACTATGATTATCTGTCAATTGAATTCCCCAGGCAAGACAGAGGAGAAAAATCGAGAAAATAAAATCGATTCGCCCAGTGATCCATTGGCCGATTGCGAGTCGCGCTCGGTCTCTTTTTTTTTAGACTCTGTCCGTTCCATTCTGTTTTTGGCCACGAACAAATCGCGCGACGACATCCCTGTCGTGAACGACAACTGACTGAGTGAGACAGAACTACAGAAGCGCATCTGTCCGGAGGAGAAGGGATTTTTTTCTCATTTCTCTCAGTGCTTCCCCCGGGGTTGGGAGCACTTTCAATTAACGGTGAGCGAGATGTTATTATCGAACGGGCGGGGGGAGGGGCCCGAACGGAGTCCGGATCGATTCAATCGGTACGCGAGATGAAATAAATGGGAAGCATGTAGCAGAAGAAGGGCGGTGATAACTCCGACTCTGTATTTCAATTTGGAAACGAGGAAAATAAAAACGTTTCGCGCATGAATGTTCTGGATCTGCGTCGAGACCTCAGCTCGTATCGCACGACGGCCAATCGAGGACCGCGACGCTCAAATTCACAATCTCTTCTCGCAACCGAAAGCATTCGTGGCGTTAGGCGACAGACGGCAGAGACACGAGAAAGCGTTTTTCTTTCGTTTCGGGGTGTGTGCATGCACGAGAAGAAAAATTGATTCTTTAAACGTTTCACGCAGTTCGCACCGTAGCTGAAAGTTTCGGACAGATTGATCGAAATCAGAAGGGGAAAAAAATTCAACGGGCGAGCCAATGATATACATACGTACATGGATTTCTGTGAACAACCATCGCGAGTCATTACCGGTGTCTGTGTCACCTTGTTGCCGAACGAGCATACCTATTTGGCAATATCGACTCATTGCAGAATTCGCAGTCTGTCTATCCTTTACGCGTAAAGCGAGTTTCTGATTTTAAAACTATTACTCCATAATGAATAATGGCGATAACCAGCTTGTTGGACGCCGCAAAGGCACCCGAAGCCGTTCTTCGATTAGCCCGGCGTCGCTCGAAACAGAAAACCTCGGATCGTCTGTAAGCGCCTCAATGTCTCGGCTCATCGCTTTTGATGCGTCGGCGATTTTCTTCCCGGGAATGAGTGAGCTCATGAAACAAGCTGCCAAGCCCCGAACGGGGCAAAGCCACAATTCGACCATAGAGTTCAATCCATTCAGATCTCGTTTCCGATAGCGATTGGATTATAGGATCCTTCCGACGTCGGAGGCTTTTTTTATCTCAATCAAGGCTACACAAGTTTGACGAGGTGAGGATCGTCATAATCATTCGAATGTCTGATGAAATTAGGAGTAGCACGCGTTGCATGGCCCAGATAGAGAAATCGGACTCAAGCTCGCGGGCTGTGCTTTTGTATCGAAGCATCCAAGCGAGCGATTATCCTCTATTGTCGCTTTGAAGATGGGAGCCGCTTGAGCTAAAGTGGGCTGTTCTGTTAAAGCGACAACAGTATTCTTCAGAATGTCGCAACGGCCACCGGCTCCAAGCTAATCAGCAATCTCCGACGCTGGAGCGTTTCCGCAGCCCCAAATATCAGTAATCCGATGGGAATCTGAGGGGGAGCCCAGGACCCAGGGGGAAGTACCCGCGTGCGATGTCAAAAAACCCCACCGCTTCAAAGCGTTACGAGTTTATATCTAGGGAGAAAGTACGGACAGCTGGACGGCTCCGGTGGTCGGCAAAGTTCAACGTCTGGACTAAGATCTCCCGAAACTCTTCTCCCCGAACTGCTCCCGGTCGTAAAAGGCGGTCCTTTCAGGTTCCCCGTGAAAGTCGACCCAAACTTCTCTAAAACGCAATCAAGAAGGACTTGAGAAAACCCTAGAGTGGAAGGACCGACGTAAGACTCGGAAACATCGGCCCTCGTTATGAGTTATAACCGAGCCGCAGACTCGACAGCACACGGTCTCGTTAAGCGTTGTGGTTCTTATGATCGGCCCTTCTGTTCGAAAACAGGGCTCATGGTTTCGAGATGAATGGGTGAAGGGATGAATGGAACCTAGTGTGTCCGGTTGTTTGCGGCGCTCTCTCGAGGTGCGAACGATGGCGTAGACGTTGACCAGAAAAACAGTCCACTTGTTTCATGTGTTTCATGTTGCGTATTCTCTACTTGACTTTTCAAAACACGACGTTTCTGGATTGACCGACTAGCTGACCGCGTCCCTTCGAACTCAGCCGCGTCGACGCTGCCCAGCAGCTCCGCTGTTCGCCTGTCTTACCGGCTGAGTTTCGACTCCAGACGACAGAGCCCTCCTCGAAAATCAGCAATCGATCCCAGAGCGAAGCGACGGATTTAAAATGGCTAAGTATGTTTCCGCGACTCACGGCAACAAGTCGCGATTGGCATTGCGTTCGTCTAGCCTGTCTCTATGCATTCCCAGATTCGAAGATATTCGTTTTATGCAACGCGTCCCTTGTTCTTTATCCGTGGCCGCTTCTTGCTCCGATAGAAAGCAGGCAAACGCGCCGAATCTCGTCACAAAAACTCTTTTCACCGTGGAAACATCACATCGGCTCGCAACCGTGATGAACGGCTTCTCATCGGTTTCAGAATGAACTTGTAATCCTCCAGACGTTGTTTGATTTCCGGAAGGGGTCATCGCAGTTTTTGTCGGCTCTACGCGACCGATCGGCTCTTTTATTAGAACTTGTACTCCCCATCCCAATAGAATCCAGAGCCAATAATCAGTATCGCTTCGCGGGAAACATCAGAGCGATCTTTGAATTGAGGCATGTGTCCACCAACCGTCAAAATTAATAAAAGTGAAACAATCCCCGACGGATGTCAGAGAGGCCATGGGACAATTACACTCTTCGATGGTCTTTCGGGAGCAGCCGGAAGACCGGGAGCTGATAATAATTACGATTAATAGCTCGCTCATGATAGACCCATCGCGGTCCTTATTTTTTCATGTCCATCCGTTTGATTCTGTCCCTCTTTCTCGGCCGAGTCCGCTTCGAAAGGAGGAGCTTGTGGCTTTCGGTGACATTTGGCCCCGTGGAAATTACAGTTTTCACGCTGGCCGGCTTGTTTGACAGGCAGGTCGGATGGAAGAAAAACGAGAACTCATGCAAATGCTCTTGTGGCCGCGGCTTGCTCAGGGCGATCTCGCTTAAGGGAGACCACAGAACAAAATAAGAAACTCCACACAACGCGGTCAGAAGCCGAGAAGGGCTTCGGGAGTTTCGAACAACAGCTTCACGCTCGACCAGGGAAACATGCGTCGGACGGGACCTGTGAGCGGAAAATATTCGATATAACGTCAGCCCGCATCGATGCTCTTCCGTTATGAATTTAAACTTCTCTTACAGGTAGAAGAACGGACCCGTGGGGATAACTCGAGAATACCCGATTGACCAGCACCGCGACACGCTCTGAACCGGTGTAGCGGGACCGTTCGGCCATTTCGCACAGATCGTTGTTCAGAGAACGATAGACATTCTTCGAATGCATGAGCTCGATTTATGCGGCGCAGGGATTTCCTTCAGCGACTCGGAAAACAGATCATCCCTTAGCGCCGGAGGACATGCGCAGAAAAATGAGTTAAAACTGTTTTCAGGTTCCGACAGATTGCAAGGGCTCAGTCAGCTTCGGAAGCAGCGCAACGTGTCTCCAGGCGGAGCCGTCTCTGGAATCGGAGCTCGCGGCAAGGTCGGCGATACGTCGCGACGTATGTCGGTGTCGCACGATGCTTCATCATATATTAAACGCCTAGTTCGGCGATGGGCCGATCTGGGGCATCGATCAGGTTTATATCCGAATGAATGGGTCTGAAATATCGATATGAGAAATGAAATATTCATCTCGCGCATTTCTGATTCCCGACTATGAGCCCGATCCGCGCAGCTCACGAGGGAGTCCCAGGTCCAAGATCCGGGTGCGGGACTTGGGAATGTTTGAGCTTCACTTTATACGCACGCTATTCCTACCCTCTCTAGAGCAGCGGCGACATGGCATGGAAGATGGCACCTGTGGCACGCGCACGCTCGGATTTCTGGCCCGCCGCATCATCTCTTAACCTCGAGAATTCTTTCTTGTCCTGAGGGTGAGCGAAAACTCTCACCCATCCGATCTGATCCCCACAAGAGAGTCTATGAGAGGATACATACTGGACCGACAGCTCACGGCTTTGGATATTCGTCGAAACCCGAAACCCAGTCTCGGCGACACCCTGTCGAGGCAATCGAGTTTCGTCCGTCACAGCGGTGGCGAGAGATCTCTTGCATGATATCTGCGGCGCGAAGTTCCCGAAGCGACAGGCGGCTAGCCGATCGGGAAGACAGCCGCTCCAGGAACTTGGACCGCTTGGTTGTCTTGAGCCAAACGCGTCGCTTCGGAATGAAGATCAATTCATGACGGAACGCGCGTTTTTCTTCTCGGTGCGTTTGTTCAGAGAATCTTCTTTAAGCTCACCAAAACCGTAACACTTCGGCATCCATGAACGAAAGACGGAAAAAGCGTTGTGTTGTCCGCGGGAATACGTCAATACGAAGTCGGCTCGACTTCGGCTCAAAAGAGACTGTAGTTCCGGCTATGTGGGGCTGTTTGTTCGTTCGATATGGGTTCAACACTGTCAAATCGCGGATTAGGGAGGCGCACGATAGTTTTTGATCGCTCCATTTATATAGATGGATTGATGGCGCCGATGAGCGCGGAATCCGGAGGGCAAGTCCGCCTTTATGGCTTCCGTCACTTCAACGCCAAGGAACGGAGAAAAAATCAACTTACGCAAAACAACCCGTTTGTCAAGATTTGGCGGTTTTGAGCCGAAGATGAAAGACCGTAGATGAGCGTCGGGGATGGCGTTGGAAATGGAAGGAAACTTATTCCAAAATCGTCTTTCCTCCAGGTGTGAATGCGATTCGATCATCAATTCGAGCGAATCGCAGCGTCGCTTCAGCTCTGTCATTGTCGCCGTCGTGAACTTGAAACGTTGTTTGGAGCCGTTATTGCATTACTGCGAGGTCGTCACGAGCTGCTCTTATGGGTGCGGAAAAGCTTTCATTCGCTTTCGGAAGAAGGAAGCGGAGCGAAAGGAGCCAACCGTTCGAACCGCTAGGGCTGGAGGACGGGTCGGGTTCGCGCTGTGGAGTGAGCGACCGCGACCTGTCTGTCCGCTCACTTTTGAGCTCACTTGCCTGTCCGTCTTCCCGACTGGGTTTCGGGTCGCACCGGCTTCATGGTGGAAGCTCAATCCGCCCCAGCAGTCGACCCTGACCGCCCCCGAACTTTCCATCTATCCACCTGTCTGTTTTTTCTCGTTCTCTTAGAAGCTCGTTCTCGACCGAGTAATAGAGTCTCACACCGGAGTTGAACCGAGTCGCTGACTCCCACGGAGGTCTGTGGACCTTAGAGTAAACTGAAATGTTCCCACAGCTTTTCATTGAGTCGCCGACATTGACTACAACAACGACGACGACAAGGAGAAGAAATTTCACGACGGCGCCGACGACGAGACCGACTATAAAGACGACGGCTTCTGAGCACGATCCTAATGTCGATGATGAGCCAGCTCGGGTCTCTGCGAGACACATGCTGGAGCGGGGCATTTTTCCATGGTCAATGAATGGAGTTATTCCATCCCGACCCCGAGCCTCCTGACACCTCTTAGGGTCGGACGCTCGCCGAGGCTATTTCCATGAAATGTTCTGAGCGAGTAAACAGCACGGAATGCAATTTATTCATCGATTCATTCACATTCCAACTCCGGGAATCGTCTTCGAGCCTCACTACACGCGCTGGAATCCGTTTTATTCATGCACTTACCCACTCCCCTTCACCGATGTCCTTCTGTCGCATTGGGGCTCGTTGTCTTCTTGTAACAAGTCTCGGAGAGACTAAAAATCTTTTATTCACCCGGCCACTAGATTACTTGACGAAAAAAGATCTCGCATAAAAATTCACGCGCCGCTCGAAAATCCTGGCGAAGCGAGCGTCGCCGTCGTCTGCGGCTCGATGGGATTGTTGCAAAGGAACAAATTCATTTCCGAACAAGAGAAAACCTCTGTCCGGCAACACAATCATCCGCTTGGGTCAGCGTTTTCCACGTGGATTCGGTGCGCGAAGATCCGTATAACACGACGAGAAAGCGCGATGATGCTGAAACGAGGAAGGGATGGACGTCCACTGGAGCAGTCGACTGCAGCCATGAAAGATCATGAGGAAGCGCCTGGCGGTATCGCCTAACGGTAACGTCGGCAAACAGGGACGAGCCTTGTGCAAGCGTCAACTCGCTTTTCTGTACCGTGTGACTGGGGCTCTCGTGGCTCGGTCAGTACTGTTTAACCCAATTTCAACCGGAGCGTATCGGCACCGGAGTCCGTGCTCGTCACGCAGGGGAATACAGAAGCAGTTTTCTGCATGTGTTCGCCCCCTGATTTGTTCTTCTTCTTCTTTCTTTTTCGTTCCCCACTGGTCTCCTCGCCGCCACTGGTGGCTTCTAGTGGTCGTAGCGAAAGAGGCCGTGGCGAACACATCGGCAACGAAAACGACCAATTTAAATCTTCTCGTACGATGATGGACACTCACATGAGAGGGCACCGATCCAACACCCCGAGAGCGAGAATTCCTCAAACATCATCATCGGTTTCAGTAGCCAGTCATCAAGCAACCCCAAAAAAGAACGGCATTCTTCTCTCGCTCCCGTCGTCGACTCCCGGCTATCTCTATGAGCATTTTTTTCCATTGATCAGCGAGTTCTAAACTCAGAGAACATCGGTCTGAATCACAATTTCTCGTCGCCTTGGAAAGACGAAACTCATTCGCGATGAACTCGAGTTTCTATCGTGTATCACGAAGAGCCAGGAAAGCCGAAGAAGCTGTCTTGCGACAGAACACGCAGCCGGCGATGGAAATGCAAGTCCGAAAACTCCATCCGAAATCGATCTGCGAGGACCATAATGGCGAATTCCTTTTTTTTAATGATTTGACTTCTTCTGGTCAGAACACCCAGCCACAAATTGAACCATCGAATCTACCGCCATTGGACTTGACGGAAATCAGTGGATAAGGCGTGTCGACCGATCAAATTTCATTACAGCCCAAATATCGAATGGGAGACGCAGAGTCCCTGACAGTTTAGAAGGTCGGTAGCTCGCCGGAGGAATCAGCTCCTTTGTCGCCCAGCTGCCAACTGCCCTGACAACAAAATCACTCCTCATCGATGATGCCGCCGATGACAACCGGCTGCGAATGTTAGGACATCGTGACGTTTTGTTGTGGCAGAACAACGACCCAGCGGTGTCGTTCGCAGACAGATTCCGAGTCCGGTGTCCCACGGAGAGGCTCTTGTCTTGTCTGGAGAGGAGCTTTCTCTTTCGCAGAACCAGCGTCTTGGGGCAATTTGATGAGTCCGGGGCTGCCCGACGCCAAACACTCTAGTGGATCATTACGTACGCACGCACTCCTTTCACACAATAGTGGGGAAGACGAGGTTCGAACCCTGTGTGAAAAGGGCGTGGAATCCGCAGTTTCGGACACAACATCTGCTTGTGCCGTTAGGCAACTGTTCACCAGCAGCGCCTAACGTATGAAATCGGACTTCTCATGGAGCCCGAGCCCGAATCTCCGAACCGAAATCGGAGGTGAACACAAACTCGCTCAAAATCCTCGATTCCTTGAGCGTAACTTGGGCAGTGTTGGAGCCGAATAAATGCGATCTCGACGGCCTCGCGGCGCGAACAAACCGTCTGCGAACGAGTGTATCGATCGAATTCCGGTGTAAGACTCGACCAATTTGCTCGCTTGAAAGCTAGCAGAACTCGTGATCTTCATTCAGACCACCCGTCTTAGCAAACAATAGGGATCGGGGACGTTTTCTTTCCCTTCTCGACGCTTTTTCTCGCGACAGACGGCGGAAAGCGAGTAAGCAACGCATAATAGTAGGTAATGCCACACACGGCGGGCGACACTCGGAGAGCTCCTCTCGAGACGAAAATAATAAGTGGAGTAAAAAATCAGCTGAAGAATCCGATCCGAAGAGCGAGGCTCGCGACCGAAAAAACCGTGAGTGGTCAGCTCGGTAGGCAAACAGACAGGCGACGCCGACGGATGGATGACTGGATAGAGTAGTCAACATTTAGAGAGGCGCCCATATTTGCATGGAGGCCTTCGAGGGATGGAAATCTGAGGAAAAAACGAGAGTCGGTCAACTTCAATCAATCTCTTACCGAAGGTAAAAAGAAATTATCCGCCAGAACGACGCATAAAAAGCTAGAAATGCGCGTCCGCGGAACCCCTCGATTCCAGTGGGAACGTGAAAGCTCTAGTCCGGTCCAGAATTACGTCGAATTCGTTGACCGCCATGATCGACGACCGAGAGCTGTCGCTCGATCGGAGCCGTTTGGAAGTCACCATGATCGACGATTGTCGATTAATGGTGATCGAAATATGACGAAACCAGCCGCAGCGGGACGTGGAGAGAGAACCGACACCCGACATCCGACTCTCGAGCGGACGGGGTTATCCCACGGGCATCTAAACAACGCTACCCACAAATCTCTCCTTGTGGGGAAAGCCGCCACTGGAAGACGACTCCGGAGCTCGCCCATCGGCAGGGAGAATCTTTTTCGTTTGACGGTCCAGGAAGCGAGTTCGGAGGGGATCCTGTCTCCCTCCCCCCTTCCTTGTTCCAGCCGACGTCACGTTGTCGGTACCCGGCCATAATGATCGTAGAAATCGCCTCCAAATCAAGACATCTCGCGATTTTATCTCGTCCGCCCGTCCACTTGCTCGCCTGTCTCCTCCCTGCATCTGACGGTTGCCTACACGATGCGCCTGTCGCCATAGCGCGATTCATCCATCGTTCAGATTGCCGATATCCGAATGGTCAAGCGTACAAAGAGCGCGCATTCTTATCCGCCTGAGTCTTTTTTCCCCTTTTTCTTTCAAAACAGGAAGACGCTTCGGAGAACTTGCAGAAAGGAGCGCTTTATTTGAGAGCGGACTTTGGAACGTCCGGAAAAGCAGCGACCGAGAGTTCGCCACGCGCAACTAATCAGCCCAGAAGGCGATCGTGTCGAATCTTTTTTCTCCCTTCCAAAAATCTTCCCCTCGTCGAGCTTTGTCCATGTGGGACTGGTCCGACCAACATACGGAGTCGAGTCGTCCCCGAACACGAAGCCAGTCTCCGGGATCGGTTGTATCATGGCGGTGGCGGCGCAGTACGTGATGATCGAAATCAAGTTGTGTGCTTGGGACGATCAACGATGGAAACAGGATCACGAGACAAGAGTGGTGACAGGGAGCATATCTGGCGACGAGCGAAAAACCGCCGGCGGTCGTCCTAAAGCGGACGAATTCTCACGATATATTTTCATTAGCCCCTGCCGGAGCATCACGTCAAGTCAAAAATAGATGTCGTCGTCTCCTCCCGGTCTACTTCTCTTCCAGAACTGATAGAGACAAACGAACTGAAATTATCGACTGGCGAAAAATGAACGGCGAGTAACGTCATCGTCACGAACAAGGCTCCACGATCCGAGCTTCGCGAAAATCGCGCTATAGGTGGGGTGGTTCGTACGTGAGTGCGATCCCGAGGTCAGAAACTTCCGTATGCGCCTGTACTTTGATTGGCCACAGCTCTTTTGAAGAGTTCCAGACAGATCTTCCATACGCTCAAACAACGAAATTTGTCGGAGGAGAACGTTGCCTAGCCGGCCGCAAATTCAATTAACGTCGTCCATCGATGTCCCGAGTAGATTCCAGCCGACACTTGTTTTCTCTGACGCACACACCGACGCACGTTCACGAAAGTTCCAATACGTTCCGACGCCGCACAAACAATGGCGCATATTATACTTCCATCGAAAACGTCGGACAGCTCCGAACCTTTCTATATGGGAAACGATTGAATGAAACTCTGCCCATCAAGCTCGTCTATCGTTCACTCCGTCAGTGGGTCGAGTGTCCGAGGAGCCTTTGGGTTCCCGATTGGGGAAGCGATTTCTTTTGAGTCTAATATGAGCTCAGCCAGTCTCTTGTACGGTTCAAGATCCGCTCGACGACCAAGTTAGGCTCAGTGTCCGATACTCGCGACTTCTAGCCACCAATCAATTGTTCCGCCAATGTTAGCCGTCTATCCTCAGACCTTCGCAAATAGTTTGTTCAAAGTCAAACGAACTATCGGTCCGACCGGACCAGCCAAGACAAATGATCGGACAGACAGATTGACGCACGCTATTATTGAAGGAGCACCGTGCGAAAGAAGGTGCTGCGGTGGTCATGACGTTCGTGGAATAGTAAAGTCATTTGTTTCGGCGGAAACGCATGCCGACATTGATTCGAGAAGTAAACGATGCATTCTGTTTTCATAAATCAACGTATAGAGCCGGGATTAGGTACCCACCAAACTGGAAGTAAATGATACCTAGCTCCGCTTTAATGCAACCAGTGGAATCGGCAGCCTGCTCGGCGGCGTCGGAATCGATTTGGGAAACAAGAAAAGAACACCTATCCTTCCGCTGTGATTCGAAGAATGATCAATGCCGCCACGGAGGCTTAATTTCCCTCGCGTTACAGTGTCGAACTCATCAATGATTGAAGTGAATGAGAACCGCATCGAGCCACGGTTGTTTCCATTTTTCCTCGACCCCGTTTATGGTCGATAGCGATAAAAAACGCTTCTGATCGACAGACGGACAGACCGACGCCGCCAGCCACACTGCACAGTGTATGGTGCGAGCATATCACTGCAGCCTTCGATTGTTGTCGCCTCCCATAGATCTACTGAGCGGGAGCCGTCAACGAGCGAAAGGAACGGCGGAACACTGTCAGGACAAGGCGATCGGGAAACGAGGAAGGATTTCTTCGTTGCCGTTCAGTCGAGCAGGAAATCATACCGAAGCCGAGATAGCGACTCATATCGCAGTATCGATTGGAAGCCAAGTCCCTAGATCACGCCACACTAGCATACTCGAAACGCCAGAGGGCAGTGAACGTTATCGTACGAAAAAAAAGAATCGTCACAGTCGGAGGCTCCAGTAAAATTGCATGGCTGGATAATTTCATGCGCGAGGATCCCTGCTCGAAGAGAAGTTGAAGAGAAGAGAGATCGAAGTTGAATTACCAATGCACAAGATAAAAAGCAGAACGCCCCGGCTCAGAGAGAACAGAAAGAAAGGCACAGACGACGATTGCCTCGACCTTGTGAATGAAGTCGCTAGATTCGAAAACTTCGTGATCAGCAGAGGTCCGCTGCTCACCCACAGCTGATGGTCAACGGTGGGCTCTTGCTACATTCGCATGGGACTTGGTCGATACTTCAGATTATTGGAAAATGATTAGAGTTCCTAAATTCCGGACATTTCGATTTCGGACAATCGGACAAAATCGGACGGAAATTCCGGACATGAATCGGACACTAATCGGACAAAATCGGACATTAATCGGACATTAATCGGACAAAACCGGACATGGATCGAATATTCGAGTTCGGCTTGCCCCATCATAGTTGACAAGACCCTGAGTGTCATCCGCAGAGAAAAAAGAGTTTATTCGTCAAAGAGTATGTCCGAGTTGAATTGGATTGAAAGATATCTCTTGAGATTTATCAGAGACAGACGATGACGCCTGTCGCTCAGAACATTTTTGTATAACGAGAAGGATCGTTCAACCTCGGCATTGGACAAAATTGCATACTTGTACAACTCGGCTTCCAGTTCCCGAATCCTCTCGAGGTGGTTGAAATCGGGATTCTTTCCGAAAATGGCTCTCAGCCGAGAGGCAAAAGGTTCCTCGAGACTCCTCTGGATGGAAAATATTATATTAAGCTGCGTTTCCATCGTGATCGAGTGAGATTCCAGAAGCTCGATCGCTCGAGGTATTTCCGAGAAACGAGAAATCGCATCCAACTGAGTCTCCAAATCAGGGTCGTCGACAAGGGATTTCAGAGCCATGCTGTCCGCGGCTCTCGCTTCAATCTTTGACACAAATAGCTTCACTCTGTCGAAATTCCGCTGATGGTGGAACGCAGTGTTGAGGAAAGTGCCCCATCTCGTTATAACTGGCTTGGGAGGTAGCGGTTCATCCTCGAGTATTTCCTGGTAGAGATCTGTCCTTGCCTTCGAGTAGTTCAGAACACTCTTCATGCTCGAGACGAGAGAATTCACTTTTGGGAACTTCTCTCGGATGAATTCACAGAGCAAATGTAAGCCATGAGCGAAACAAGTGATGTGTACGAAATTCTTGTAGAAAATCTTCAATTCGCGGCCAGCAGCTATCATTGTACGGCATTGGTCGGTCACAAACATCTGAACAAGTTCGGATCTTTCGAGATTGTCATCGCTGTTCGGTTAACGATGCCAGCCAGGGTCAAGGTGTTTGCGGAATCCACGAAGTCTGTATCGAAAAGGAGGGGTTGCTCGGGCATCCCCGTGAGGGGGATCACAATCGTGTTCACCACTTTTCGCTTTCGGACATCCTGAGTCTCATCGATGTATATGGCGTATGGAACTGATTCGAGCCGGCGTTTTATTTCTTCCGTGATTCTTTGATAGCCGAAGGCAATGTACTTCTCCGGATTTTTCGCATACTCCACCGGCCGACCGGCGTACCTTTGAAAGAAGCTCTTGAAACGTGGTGATGACAAATTATGAAGCGGGATATTTGAAGATACGAAAAGCAGGAAAAGTTCGTAATTGAACGGATTCACATTTTCTGTCTCACTCGCGTTCAGAGCGTTCACGATCCCGTTTTGACTGCCCGAAATCTCTTCTGCGCGCAGGTGCCTGGCTGTCCTCAGATGCTCGGAGAGTCTCGCACTTCCCCTGCGGTCTTTGATGGTCACCGTCGCAGAGCAAATCTCGCACACCACGTCTCCGTTAAGGCGACGGAAGCACTGATTTTCAGCTTTCGCGAGCCATTTTCGAACCAACGTTTCTAGATTCACGTCCATTTCCGGGTCGGTACGAGCGCAAGAGGCGTCCGTTTCGGGGAACGATTGGCTGGTTACTTCGAGCTTCACTTCTTCTCGTGGTCTCTCTGAGCGCGATGCGGAGAGTCCAGACAACTCGCGGCTCGGAAACCGCGAGATCAGCTCGGTCCTCACAGATGTGCACATCAGGTGATGGAGGTTCGATATCGTCATTCCACACTTGACAGTGTCATGTTATCTTGCAATGCTGTCATTTCAGCGCTTCGCTGCCAATCGTGAAGGCTCCTCCGATTTCCGACCAGAGATTATGCTTCAAACTGAGGAGCAGAATGAAGCAGCGAAGAATCTCGGCGCCCAAGTTGCCATCGGGAGCGAATCTGAGAAGATCTGAGGTCTATTCCCCCAGAGAAAATGGATTCGGCGGATGCTGAGCACATTTCTGGAAAACCGGACATTTGTCCGGATTTCCGAGTATTCTTCCGAAAAACCGGACATCTGTCCGAATTTTCGGACATTTTTCCGAAAAAACGGACAACGAGAGCGAAACGGAAATGTCCGAAATTTAGGAACTCTAAAAATGATTCATTCCGACAACAGACCACGTCGAAGGCGAAAGGGATTTCACTATAGATCGATTCTGGTTCTCGTCTCTGTAAATATCAAATGGGGAAACAGCTTCGTCCTCTCAACTTCGTCGAGTCGGTACCGATTGGTCGCTGAAATCCCTGTGCGCGTGTAAGAGACGAAACGTATATTCTCAACCATTTTCCAATGCTTACGCGCAGCCCGAACTCCCCTCCTTCCGGGAAGCGCTCCCAACGGTATACCCCATGCTTTTCCAGCTAAAACTCGACGGAGGAGATTGAGTCGGGGCGGAATTATCATCATCGAGAATGTGATCGCGTCACGATCGTCACCGAGAGTCCTTCTTGATACTCATTTCGCAATGAGGCAAAAACCTCTCCGAGGTTCGACTGCTGTGTTTATTTACAGTACTAACGCGGCGGGGATGAGCGCCTTTTGTTCGAGACATTTGACTACATTGTTTTGAGCAAAAATAATCGTCGTTGACCGTTGCCATCGGTTTGCGTCAGATCGGAAAAAAACAAAAACCGAGAAAAGACGTAGCGATTTCATACTGATTTGGGTAGTCGTGCGTTGACGCTTCACGCACTGAAGACATAATCGCTGCGGTCGATCCTAATACATCAAACACAAAACATCCACAAAGCCAACGTCTGAGCTTTGCCTCCGCTCGCTTGAGCCACGACGTGACGCGACCGAGTAGCTCGATATTTTTGAACGACTTGAGCACTTGAAGCCCACCCCATGATTGAGTCGGGTCGGTATTCCCCCGGGTTGGGGCTTCCGGCGGTAGGCAATCAGAGCGAAGCAGCCCAGAGGTGCGTATTCCGGAGGCTCGAACTTGTTACAGAAGGTTGGTCTGGCTATACTCAGGGGCGTCTGTTAACGATCCTCGCGAGGACGAAATTGGGGAGGATTCGCCACCGATATGTCTCGGTTCATGAAATTCTATATACAGGGCGATCTCTCGAAGCGCTCGAATGAATACATTCAACGAAACGATCGATCGGATATCCGAATCATCGGTGAATAAACCTCCCGATTCACGTGGCCATAATATTGTCTTGTGCAGTAGTTGGCGCCTCCAGATAAAACCTAGATAATGTTCTGAATCCCGTGAGAAGGGGTCATAGGCTATCAGAATATCGAAAATGACTCGGTGGTATGCGCGATCTTCGTGACCGCCGCGATTAACATTACGGGGTGGACTGTGGCCAGCGCAGATATATTTGATTCGACGCGCCGGTAGCCGACAGTTGTAGAACACGGTGATCGTTCCGGGAACCCGGTAGTGCAACGGGAGAGATGAAATAGAGAAAACGCCGACGGAACGTATTTTCTGCTCAAACATCTCCACATTCCCGAAACGGAATCCCGAAAGGCTCTGTCCGCACCGACTCGTTGCTGCAGTATTACTCCGACCCTGATCAACCAGTGGTATGGTCAGAAACTTTGTTCCCCATCTTCGACAACGTTCTATTGAACGTGCCAGAAGAGAAATATAGTATCCGATGAGCGGTCGCCGGATAAGCGAAGCATAAGCGACTCAGTGAAGGAGCTTTCATCGGCGTCTTCTTTCGGAATGTCAACCTATTGATGAGCTCTTCAGTTTTCAATTACGGCGCTTCTCAATAGAGCAGTCGTTCGAGCCAATCGATAGATGCGGTGTTTGCCCGCTTACCATTGCCATCCAGAAAGAAGCGGTCTTTATCGCCTTTAGCGGATGACGATAATCATCCGCCGACATTGCAATCGCTTACTATATATCTACAACAAGGAGAGACCGCCACGACGGCCACAGAATCGGTCGAAGAAAGGAGAAGTCAATCGTTTGGGACCAGAGCCAAGGAGGTGAGTACCTCTTCCAAGATTAGACATTTTGGTGAAAGCAAAGGTCCGCACCAAGAATCAAGACGACACTCCATCGCCGAGTCGGCAGTAGTAGACTCCCTTTGGAGTATCGCTGCTCGAACTAGCGAACTTCAGTTTCCGAAAGAGTGGAATCGACGGAACAATGATGAAAGCGACGATGGGGAACTATTCGGCGTGGTGGAATATTCCATGAGTCAGAACGAAAATTCAGACTTGGGTGTCAGAGTACCACCGCCACCTACCAGCCGGTCCTTGTGAGGCGCTGGTGACTAAAATCTGGACGTTGAAAACCAAGAATGATTCACATGACATCGCGGAATCAGTACAGCTACTCGCATGACCACTGGCGCAAGCATTGCGTGGCATTTCCGTGGCGATTCTTCACGGAACAGGTATTGTGTCTCGAGATGAATCAATAAGGCCGGTTGACGGGCACCGACAAAAAAAATGGAAGCCATGCGCCCTCGTCGGAAATTAGCAGCGATCGGAAACGAGTTCCGAAAAAGTACGGCACGGTGATCAAGACATCATCGAGTCGTTTTTCTTTTCCCGTTGTTCAGGCTTGGAACGAATGAACGAGGGACCGGGAACCGAACGGGCACACCATCTCACCGCAGTATCTTCTGCTTCGCTTCCGATAGGATATAATTATTTGCTAATAGCCGTTCAATAAATCACCCGATGGGCTTCGATGTCCCACATTCAATCTAGTTGGGTAGCGGTACTTGTCGGTGGTGTTGGTGGTGGCGGTGGCGATAGAGCTTCTATGATAATTCGTCGAATTTGAAACGGCTGCAAGTGATGCCGTCGACTCCGCGCCCGCTTCCACCTTTCATGTCTCGAGACGATTACCGCCGTTCGTCATCGGGAAGTCATTCCATCATGGTTCTGATGTCTTACCTGGAAAGAATGGAGACAGATTCAAAAACTGAGCTCGACAGTACGCTTCCGCTCTGATTTCTTCGACCACCGTGTTTTTGAGTGACTTCAAAAGTCGGGATATATCTCCGGAGTGAAAGTCCGGGCCAGTAACAAACACTGACCGACGATTGACCCGTTGTTTCTAGTAGTGATGCGGTCCGTAAAGGGATTTCTTACACTCGCAGTGACCAGTCTGCGTGTCGAAAACGACAGTTATCGGGTCAACGGGATGGGGGAACTTCCACGAAACAATTTCATGGTACAACCGGCAGTTTTTCACGCACTCAAGTTTTCCTTTCGATGGTCAATGAGTCGGTCGATCCGACAAACGAACTTCAGACGGTAGCATCCTCGCCGAAAGAGACAATAGACGAAGTGATGACCAGTTCCGAATGGCGGACACCGCTGAGTGCTTGCAGTGGCTCCACGCCGCTTGCGGACAGCGTCAGATCGTCGTCACAATGTCGATGGATATCACTAAACTGTGTATCTCTTGAAATGCATGATGCTCGCGATGCTCCACGCGTCTTCGAGTTTGCACCAATTTGGAACCTGTTCGGATTCCGAGCCCAGTCCGTCGACGAGATAAGCATCACCATCACAACATCTCCGTCGCTGCTCAGAGTTCCGGTTCACCGCCGACGAGGTATTCCGACGACACTTTTCTTTGTTCGTTACGTAAGTCAGATTTTAGCATCTGAATACGACGAGGCGCCCGTCATGGAAATGTTCTGGCGACGTCGCGCGCAAGAGCCATTTTTTTGAAAAAACGCTCTTGTCGGGTCATCCTCCCTTGACCGGAGACGAGGTTCCTCGTTCATATGCGTGTATTCGACTCACGGTTCGCCAGTTCCAGTGAAACTGTTGTATTGTACCCTGACGAAGACGCAGTGTTTCGACTCATTTGTGCTTAACGAGCTTTTCCCTTCGCCTGCATAGATGAATGCACGCGACCGAGAACTCGCACATGTATCGGAGACATTCCGTCGAGGAAGAAATTAGCTCTTCGTTTCCCTTGGCATGCATGAACCAAATGATCACTCGATAAGCTGCAAGCGAGTGAAGGGGACGAGTTTGACAGCGCGACCAGGTCGTATCGAGGCTGGAGGCGCTGCAAATGATTGGTCATCGGTTTCTGTACGAATGCGGACCGCCGATAAGGCAGAGATCTTCTTCCTCGTCAGAATATCTGCCCTGCTCTGGAAAGTCTGATTATTCGCAAGTCGTCAGTCTCTTCGGAGAAAAAAAACAACGTCGTCAGAGGTTCAGCTGAAGAGGTTTTATCGATGGGAGAGACCACCGGCTACTTGCAGCGAGCTAGCGTCAGCACACGCGGGAGCAGAAGCGCAGCAATCGAACAAGTAACCGAAAACTCGACCTTATTCAACGTGCATAAGTGTTTTACAACAACAACAGCGGCGGCGGCGGCGATGGCAGCGGCAGCAGAAACACGGAAAACAGCAGCAGACTGTTTCTAACGGCACTCTTCTCCGTCAAGGCAGCGGTCAGCTAACAATGGACACAAATCCTCCGAGGTTGAACAAATGGAGAGGAAAGAAAAAAACATGAAGCACCAAAGGAATTGTCAGCCAGTCGCCATCAATCGCCACTTCAGAAGTCGGTCGAGCAATTCGACGTCGGCAGCAGCGGCATTAATGCGAGAGATGAGGTCATCATCTTCAGATGGATGGTCTATATATTCCATCCTTTGTACTTGTGGTTGTGACATCTCTCTCTCTCAATGTCGTGATTGCGATTTTTGTCCGGACACCTTCCTTTTCTCAGGTTCCCTAAACGACACGAGACATGACCATGACTCAGAGAATCCGAAGTGGAACTCTTGAAGTTCGCTCTGCCATGGAATTTTCGCCACCCGAAAGTAGTCGTCAAGGAGAAAAGGGGAAGCGCATTCGGTGGAGGAATCCACTAAGCTGGATTGCCGATCTCGCGACGGCTGCGAGAAGCGTGCATCAAGTGGACACTGGACAAACACTCCAGGGTAACAAACGTTGCTCCATCATCAGGGAACCCGACGAGCGAGGCAATCAATACTCAGCAATTCCAGTGCTGTCTGTACGGGACGGATCACCGGCACGACGGTGGTGGCAGCAGCGGCAGCAGGAGCAGCGACGTCGGTCAATGTCATGCTATCGAGACCTTCTCGGCGTCAGAACTTCAGTCGAACAGTGTCCGTTATCAGGAAACACTCCCTGCTTCTGTCGGAATCCCAGCTCGCGTTGGAAAAATCCGCCGAAGCACAAAAAATCCATGCGAAAATAGCCGCAGTCACGTATCGCAGATAAAACTCGATTAGGATGTACAACATGCCGTTCAGAGAAAGAATTCGCCGCGACGCCTTCTTGACTTTGATACGCGATGCCGGGATGCTTCCGGAAATATATGAGCGTTTGTCTGTCATAAATTCGCAGAATCCGTCGAAGATCCAATTCTCGCCGCAGAGCTTGGCTTCTATTCTCATTCATGCTCTTCTCCGCTCGTTCGTGGAGCGCACCAGTCCCGCAATAAAGTTCCTCAAAGTCTTGGTTGAAAGGTACGGACACCGTCCTTCCACGAAGCATTTAGTCCGTCTTCGGCCGTTTCTCGCGGGTTCTCACCACTTCATCACCCCCGTGATTGAGGAGAGCAGAAGGTTGCGGAGAGAAAAGGAGGAGAGAGGAGGCGAGACTCAAGAAGCAGATCCGAGAATTACGAGAACGGCTCTGTCCAAGAACATCGAGCAAGCAACGGACGAGTACCGCATCGACGCCCGCAGCGATAGCGGCTGGACGCTGTGTAGTTTGCTCTGGCGAGATCGTTTGTCAAGGGAGTGCAAGGCCGCTTCCGATCAAAACGCGTCTCGTACCGTCGCTTTAGAACTTTTTGTTTATCTCTCTAAGAACAGACTCCGTATGGTCCCGATTAAAATGAGGCGATCTCTTGTAGGAACGACCGAGCGAGCTTAACGAGCCTAACTACCGATAACGTGGGATGCTGAACCTCCTTCAACGAGACCACCATGAGCTTAATGAGACGATAACCTACACCGGATGTAAAAGACTGACATCGGACTGCGCGAATGACATCGATGACGGTTGAAAAGAATGAAGTGAAAGAGGAAAAATACATAAAGTGAAAAAGCTCCTGCTCCGAGAAGACGCGCGGCGGCCCCATCCGGAACTGCCACTGTTTCCCGCTGTCACCCCTCAACAGGCGGGGGGCCCCGTGTCGAGTGGGCAAGTGATCTCGGTGGACAGAACCTTGGACAAAGCCGAAATTACCGCCGGGAATTTATTGCCGAGCTACGTCGTATCGGACAATCTTGTTGTCAGAAGAGTAATCACTGCGCATGAATTTAGCGCCACGCGACGAAAACGTTTTTGACCCAGCGCGGAATCTGTCGCGCGGCTAATTCGGATCCCGAGTGGTCCTCTGTCGATTTGCTGAAGTTTACGAATGGCGACAATCTACGAGGATCACAGCAGCATTCAATGCTTCTGAGGAACGGATCAGAAAAAAACTCTGAAACTCCGACGGCATGCCTCTGGGTCCCGATGATGCAAACTTGAATCCTTGAATGAATTCGCATCCGTCAATCACAAACGAGAAATTACGCTGTCTCGTCAACCCGGTAGCCGATACCTCTTGGCAGAACAAGTACCCGGCAGGCCACCGGAGCGGTCGCGAATCGACCGGTGGCGACGTTAGTAATGTCGAAAATGATCTCCATTAACAGCATCGCCACTATGCGATAGAATTTCATGAAACACCTCGGCTACCGTGTGCGCAATATCTGGGCGGAGTAATTGGACCGCGCTACCACGAATGGCGACGCAGGCATTTTCGTCATGCTCCCCGGACGGACCGAGTAGAAACAACGTCAAGATAGAAATCTAGCAGACCCGATGCAGGCTCTGCAGATCCTCAAAGACCTGCTGAGTATCCGTGATTCGAAATCCTGTTGTGGGAACGATCCCCCGGACAACGACGATGATGAGCCGTTATGGCTAACCCAGCCGACCGGCGGACATGTAGCGGTGGGTTGTCTTCAAGCTGTTTGTCGCCGTTTCAGATCTCGTCTGGTCACGACCCGGTACCCCTCCTTTCCCAAGGACGGGGGCAAATCGTGAAGGAATTTCGAATCAGACCAAAGGTGCCGACCGAGTGGGCTGCCCAGTCGACCTACGAAATCAACGAGCGGCCGGGCATCGATGAGGAAACGAGTCGATGGAGAAAAGCGTTCAACAAAACTCTATTCGCTGTAGTCAGTCGGTCGGACGGGCGGACGGACGGACGGGCACTTCTCACTCAGTCTGTCAGTCACGATACCGGGTGTTGGAGCAGCGTTCTCGGTGCGGCGAGTAGCGCTAAGCTTCAGTCGTTATCGCGAGACGGTGTTTCAGGAGCGACAACAACACTTTCGACAATCCAATGAGGCTCGAAGCAATTTATCCGGACGGCGCCAAGAGGAACCTATTAACGAATCATCGATTAATTCCGCCGTGAATCCCGGCTCCGTCAGCGAATTCTTCAGAATGCTCCTCGATTTCCATAAATACGCTGAAGCCCATCGATGGCTAGAAAACATCAGGAACTGCGACGCATCGGTAGGACACGATCGGGATGAGGCGGACCGCTCCTCGACGAGATGTTCATTCCCAAGAATTTCAAGAGACCCGTGTTTCTGCTCCGCGGTCCGTATACGAGATATCTGTAGTAATCAAGTATTCCCACGTATGTTGCACACTGGCCTCGAATAACACAATCGCCATTCTTCATTCAAGAACAGATGGATATTTCGTAATTCCGCTGCAGCGGATAGATAAGCCGGCGTTGCCCCTGCTGCAAGCAGACATCTGCCGTATCCGCCGGACCGTTCTCGCCCTGCAGGAGCAAAATTCCGGAGATTGGAGGATTCACAGAAGCTCCGGAAGCGGGAGGAAAACGACCGTATGATCGAACAGAAGTCAACCCGATGGAAGCCCAATCCGATTGAAAGCCGTTTGCGACTTGGGATCAGTCTCAAACTAAGGAAACTTCTTGCGCCTATATCGCGGCGTAACAGCGCGCCCAGCGGTTTTCTGTCGCTCAAGAAGCGGTCACATACACTCATTCCTGGACTCCAGCCAGCGAGATCTGAATAATGCGCGTACGACGTCAGGCGTCGACTCGCAATGTCAGGTAGATTCCCCTGAAGATGTACCGAGCGAGAAAATCACCCCGGTCCATCGGAAGAACGTTCATACGACCGCGGCAGAACGTCTTCGTCATCGTGCCTATGGCCTACTACGCGACGCCAGGCGAGGCATTAGGAACCGATGGAAAACCCCGACGGCTCCGAGGGAGCCGAAGACCACCCGTGGAGATTATTGCTGCCATTCCTAATTGAAGCCTCTCCATGGCGGGAATTGTCAGGGGAGGAATTCCTCCGCAGTGTCATCGCGAGGGTCGTCGCCATGAAGAACCGTTAGCGAATCTGCCCGACTGCGGGAGTATCCGCGCCGGACTAGTCAAGCATGAGAGAAAATGAAAAAAAAAGACGACGACGACGAAACGAGCGAGGGCATTTATCGAGGTTCGGACCAAAGGTTCCCAGGCCTCCCATCAAGCTGCTGACAATGGCCCATATATATAACACTATCTTGAGCGAGCCATCGTACGCCGATTTCGATCTCGCTCGCGAAGGTGTAGGAGTGCCATTCTTGAATTCTTCCCCGATCGGGGACAAAATTCAAGTCACAGCACCTCCATCGATCGAGCGGGAATAGTAGTAGATCGTACCCGTGATCTAACCCCCGAACGGTCGGCTGCGCCCCCGACCAGGATGCCACGTTCGGCCCTCGTGTTCGGGAAGCTGCTTGTTTCAGAAAATTTCCGGGATTTCCGACGGAAGTCTCGTAGAGTCGATTTTGTCCACAACTTTCAGCAACAGAGTCTTCTCGAGTCTAATGTTCAACCGTATTGATGGAAGAGATCAAGCGAATAACTCCGATCACGACGCCACCGCACCTGAGGTCGGAGTTGGTTTTGTGTCACGGAGAGCAAGCAGACTCTTTGTGAGGCTCTGCCCTTTGTGCTCGCTGTATTATCCTGCCCTAAATTCAACAATGGTTCTATCAGACGGGGGGCAGACAGTGAGTTTGGATCGTGAACTCTCTCCGAGGGGTTCGACTCGCACTCATCGCCCTCTCTCGGTCGCTCTCTCTCTCTCTGTACCGTACTTATTCGACGAATGTAAACTAGCTGTCAGGGTTCTTCCCCGCGGTTCGAGGCGTAAAGCGTTCGCTCGAGAACGAGAATCTCAAACTCCTTCGGAGCCCAGAGCCCGAGCCAGCGAAAAATCTCTATTTCCCATCGTGTATTACCACGGCGGCGGCGGCGGGGTTCCTGAGCCTATGGTGCCGTGAGGCAATAACAAGAAACGCAGGAGTCTTTCCGCTGATGATTTGGATGTTCCCGTCGCTTTGTAATGGTTGTGATCTTACATCAGAAAAGCGGAAAACCGTCGCCGTGGGATTCCCCACATTCGCTCCAGGACTAACTTCAATCAAAGATGACTCACTCACTTCATTCCGCTCGTACTGTTCTGGAAGCGAGCACCCCCCGGAGGCAGGAGCAGCACAAATAAAATCATCGTTACATTCATTCTCCCATCTGGTCATTTGTCTCTTTCCCCGCCGCTTCGTTAGTCTTTCTCGTGGAACTCCGGCGAGTCTGCGTCACCTGAAGCTCGGGTCGTCTTTCGACTCATGGAGCAGATGAGCCGAAAACTCGCTTACGCTCGCAATCACCGCTCAAAGAGCTCTGAGTGAGCGGCGGGAGACGAACACAACGACGACATCCTTAGAGAAGAATCGAAAATTGAAGCTCATCCGCTTGAAAGGGCGAAAATCAGGCCAAGCGTCGAGCTCATCTAGATGTTGTCACCTGTCGTAACCCAGCTCTTCTTGTCAAACATCGCGAGTTCAGCACAACTGCCAGATGTAGCACCACCGCGACGTCAGCGACCGCAACAGCGAAGACAGCTCCAGTGCAGCGGGATGAGCATTAGTTCGTCTTTTCCGACAGCTGATAGATGTGGATTTCTACATTGTAGAGTAAAACAGATCTTCATTTTAAATACGAGTTAATGCTCCACGGCACTTAAGCTCCGCCGAGCATCTTCCGAATCGATATAAACAGCGACGAAATCCGCTCGAGAATCGATCCTCATAAACATCGATCAAGTCTCCGTCACCGTTGGCGTCATGGCCGTCACGACAAAGCGGGCGGAAAGGGTGCTCTGCGACAAATCCGTCTAGGCCCCCATGTACCCGTCGGTCAAGCCCTGCCGAGGGTGACGCGACATGGAAAGCTCACTTTGAAGATTTATTGAAGAAGCTATCAATAGAGATGAATTAATGATTCGCTGGCAGCAAGCCGTTGCCGACACTTATTGAGTCAATTGAACACCGGCGCGGCGTTGCGAAAGACGTTCACTGTCGGTACGTAACGAAATGAAATACGAAAGGATCATGAAAGAGTTCACACTCTTCTGGTGGCTTTTCCTTCTAATCACCTTCGGCACTGCTTTGAATTACCTATCCTGGCGAAGATTTTTTACGGTATTTTCTCCTTTTCTATCACCCGAGTAGGAATCAAAACAAAACGATGGGGCGTTCCAACGGAAATTTCAAAAACTTTCTGCCGCTTTCAGCTGCCCGATACGAGGAGCAACAAACCCTGCACGAACTGTCGGATCGGCCGACAGAAACACGAAGATTCCTTTCTGCATAGCAAATGCAGGGATTGCTCAGTCCGCGCATCAGCTCGTATCGAAAAACTCCGAACCGACAGCGTAACAGCCGTTATCATTGAACGGAACATCAGGGGAAGGCGAGAACCATTGGCCCAGTGACTAGATATTATACCACTACTACGAGCGAACCTCATTGACTCCGATGCTAAATAGATTTGTGTCACGAAACATCGATCTTCGGGCGAACAACTCCTCGATGGTGGCGGCGGCGTCTGACAGACAGAAGAAAATCGGTGAAGGTTGGCGCTCATCTTCTCCACCGAATCGCCAGAGGAATCAGTCACCTTTGGGTGATAATCAGTTCCACTTCTCACCCCGAACCCGCGTCGTCCCGAGCCCAACATCGTTCACCGCTTCGGGGCTTCGAGTTGTTGAATGTGGAATTCCCGTTGCCTTGCCCCCAACATATTATGTACCTACATATCTGGAATAACGCGTCTTCTGAAGTCTGATAAATGTGTCGTCCAACGTTTATGCAGTCACATTGAAGTTGGCAACCGATGATCCGAGTCCTTGAATTCAGCGGCCGGCGAACAAATAATTCTTTATCGTAGTCATGGCCTGGAGTGAAGACAAGGCAGTACATGATTGCTCCCTGTCGCGAAGCTGTGGCATTCCCCAGCGCTTCCCGCTGTCTTATCACTTTCAGAGAATCAGCACGTCATCGGCTTCTCGGTATGATGTCGAACGGAAAGTCCGAACTCAGATCGGGATGCGGTCACAATTCGACTGAAAAACGGTGCTCGCCGGGGGATTCCTCAGAGTTTGCCAGCGACTCACCGTAGAGCGATTCCATCGTTTCCGTCCTCCGTCATTCGTATATTCCACGGAAGGATACTTGGCGGGGAATTTCTGCGGATGATTCCCGAAGAATTGAAGCCAACGACGGAGAATCGATAATTTTTCGAGAGTGTTCTACAGACGGTCATCGAGCTTCGGGACACATGCGCTCACGGACGTGAGTTCAGGCCGAGCATTCGCACCGTACGTAATCGAAATCCTGTGTCGCTGATATGCCCCCGAACTTTGACATAAGCGGTCTACGAGATCAGGCCTGAAGGATGGGAGCTTTTCGAAGGTGATGACGTGGGGGGAAGTGGTGAAAACATTTATTTCGTAAGAAACCGATGACGCCGACAATTAAAGCGCCGAGAACACCGTGTAAGAATATCGTTACGCGGTAACCAGAGAAAAAGCAGCTACAACAACAACAGCAGCTCTGGGAGAAATGTCAAGGTGTCTGTGAATGACCGTAGGAGTCGCGGGTCGCGCGGAATCGAGTCGATGTTTTCCCTCAGGCCTCAAGGAACGCGCGAGCAACAACGAGATGGGTCGCACTCAGATTGAAAGATAAACCCAGTGAATTATGTGATGGGATAATTCGTTTGTAATGAAATCGATGCTATCGCCGATCCATGAAGGCCCAACTGAGACAGCGAAAAACCAGCAAGCGAGTGTAGGTCGTCGCCGCGCGCGCGGCCGGATTGCGATGATGCTCGAAAATTAGTTGAGTTGAGAAAACGTCAGGCGCCTTAAAGACTGAGGATTTCTCGCCGTGATCCGGTAATAATTTACTGCAAACAAGGGGCCCTTAACGCTGCTACCGGTGACGGCCGCTCAGCTCACTTGGATTCTCACTCAGTCAACCGGTCCGTCGGTCGGTCGCCTGGTCGCTCGATTGGTGCGTCCGAGGATTGGACTGACTGAGAGTCGCTCGCGAGTTACCCTGCCGTCGCTCGCTCACTCGCTCGCCCTCTCGTTAACCGACGGGGGCAAGCAATCTGCGTAAAGCATCGAGCCGAGCGATACAAGCGCGATGGCCTCCCGACACAACCCCTGTTCCCACTGAGCCACGTCCGATGGATGCCACACTTAGCCAAAGCAGCGTCAGCTGCAGTAGCACTCACGGCTACGCTCAGAAGTCACCATTGAGAACGACGGCAACGTCGACGACAACGGTCTCCCCTTCGCCAGTCGGCCACCGCAATCTCGCGAGCTGGTTTGAGACCTTGGAATGTTTTTTTCACCGTTTTTCTCCGTTTCCTCTTCCCGCTTTCCAATCGGAGCATGCACCCGCGAAAATACTCGATATTCGCAGAAATGGCGCGAGACCATCTTTCCGGTGATTTTGTTTGGGGGAATTCTCAGCAGACCGCGAGTGCGAAAGCCCGGAGGATGATTTAATCGGGACGAACGGGATGCAGACAAGTTGAGAGTGAGATCCAAGGCTATTATTAGAATCGCTTGGAGCCCGGGGGCTATTGTTGAGAAAGGACGCTTCCGATCTCCGCTCGTTTCTGAGATCCAGGCCCGACTTCTGGCCTCTGATTGGAAGAAGCGTGCCAGTCGGGAGGTTTGGTGCCGTCGGCTCGCTCGACAACGGTACCGCGGAATTTGTGACTTCGAAAAGCGCTTTGGACGAAATGTATCAAGTCTATCCAATTCCGGCCGAAGGTCCCACCACCCAGCGCCAATCTTCTTCTTCTATCTAGGCTGTCGGAATCTTGTTGGAGAACCCGCATTTCAATCGGTGCAAATCAAGCCGCCCGCAGATCTTGGAAATGTCTAGCTGCTCCGGACGATGCGATACAGACTCCGAGCAGAAAATCCAAGTCCAGAGTTTAGAATGATCGAATGTATTCGAATACGGTGTCTGGCTGAGCGTTCGCGCTGCCCTACGGCAGTAGTGAAAAGAGCATCCCGCGACGGAGCTCGTCGTCATCAGTGTCGTTCTACCAGCGCTGCCATGGTTGGTATCGGTAATCGGAGATCAGGGAGCAGGAATAATTCCGAGGAACTCACTCGGGGACCTGACCGGATAGGCAGAGCTGGACGGTATTTCGCCCGGAAGCTCAGTCTCGATCCCCTCTTTCCAGGAGCAGACGCGAGTGGACGGAGTCGAGAAGGAAAAACTCAGAATTCTCAAGACGCGTATTGTCGGAGTCGAGATGGAAAAGTATTCCGGGGAAATGGCCGAATGGAATCCGAGTCGAACTAGATCGGATAACGGAATGGAATAATGCGCAGGAGGGGAAAGTTCTTTCTCCAGAGAAATTTCTGCTGTCGGACGGATCCAATCGATTTTCATAGTGGACGAAATTCGATAAGGCGCTCATCTCGGGTCCGGCTCGCTCGATTCATTCACGGACGCCAGTCAGATCATATTCATTCGGCGGCGCCGTTTTTCCCAGCTTTCGTTCACGTATCGGATCAGTCGGTGGCTGGGTCCGCGTCGGATTGACGTCATCGATATGTTGGACTTGTGTCCAGCGGCTGGCCGGTTGCTCCCGACAGCACTCACGGCGGGTACAATAGAATTAGCGGTCAAAGTTCCCCATGATTCGTACAAGGACCGTCGGACGGTGATAAAACAAACGGCGTCAAAAGAATAGAATGGTGAATGTTCGCAAAAGTCAAACTTGGTTTCGCGTTCCTGATTGCAAAGTGTGTCTTAACGCCTTCTAATACGGAGATGTCGTCGTTCCCGTCGTTGTTCTTCGTTCCTGATCCTCCGAGCTGCTCAGTCAGTCCATCAGGGAACGAAAGGCTCGCTCGACGGACGAGGAGTTTTCGATGCATAGTTCTTCTTCGGCTGATCCGCAGCTGGTAGGGCTCCCGGAGGTTACCGCGCAGTTCTCTCGTTCGAGTAGAATGTCTCTGACCGGCTCACAGGACTCGTTCATCCACGCACCCGGGTATCCACGTATATGACTGACGCAAGGGCCACTACGCGGCCTGAAGCGGTTCTCGGCAGAGACAACATCATGATGACGAATTGAGAAGATCGATTCACTCGGCTCATTAAGCGAGAATTGGAATTCGCTCGCTCGGAATTCCTTCATTAATTGCCCGCTCCGATTATACGAACAAATTCGATATGTATTCCACAGGAGACGGAGCGTCGCTGGTTCGGGTTTACGAATAGAGTTCTCGACGAATCATCGACTCTCTGCGCCCGAAATCGTCCTCGACGCGATGCGGTGAATCTCGGCAATATCTGTCGCCTTCTCTATCGAGTCGGATACATGAAGCAGTTGAATAACTGTCTCTTTCTGAGCTGTTGACTATTCCGGAAAATTCCAGCAAAGGCGTCACTCTCTTGGCTGGCTCGTCTGACTATCAATGTATGCCTCGTTTTGACCAGCCCGCCTTATAGTTTGAAATAGGTTAGAACAACACATGGGGCGCATGCAGCATCCGCTCAAACCAAATCGCTTCTTCCTCCCAAATCCAAACTATTCGTGTCCTCTATGAATCTATCGTGGAAAAGGGGAAACCGATCATAGACGAACGGAAGTCGACCTATTAATTGATCGAGATTAACGATTAGGCGGAACGAATAGAAGCCCGAATGATTCTCCAGAAGATGTTCCATCTTAGGTCGCACGATCCGA
Organism: Galendromus occidentalis; assembly: GCF_000255335.2. Classification (NCBI taxonomy): domain Eukaryota; kingdom Metazoa; phylum Arthropoda; class Arachnida; order Mesostigmata; family Phytoseiidae; genus Galendromus; species Galendromus occidentalis. The sequence goes on along the minus strand of NW_003805061.1, from coordinate 604,167 downwards.
GTTCCGTTTCCCTCCGCCAATCGAAATCAACCCCGTCCGAGAACGACTGAATTTCCAGCTCGATTCGATTGCGTCAGCCAGATGACGACGTGGGGGTCTCGATTTTCCGCATCCCGGTTGTTCCGATCGCAATATTCGTGAATTAAGATTGTACGACGCCCTCTCACTCGGAGTTCGCAGGCACAGAGCTACTGCGCTCGTCGTCGACACGCAAAGTCGATGAACTCCTTCTCGAGGAGAACTTCGAGGAGTCCTTCCCGAATGCCGAACTCGGAGCTCGAGTTCTGCGCTCAGGATTGTTCCTCTGGAGCTCGTAATCACTCGCATACGAGCGGAATATGAAGAGCATAGCTTCCGGATGGTCCGAGCGAAACCAGCCATTTTATCCGACGTCGAAGGTAAGGAATTTCCTTCTTCGATTTTTCCATAATAAATTCCCCTCATGAACCGTTAGGAGCGCTAAGATTGAAACAAGCCTTTTTTTCAGAGGCGTTCCGGGTCCTTGAAGATCGAAGTTTACCAATCATTGCACGTCGCTTACCTGAAAATAAATAATGGGAATCATTTCTGGTTCGATACCCTACATCTTTCATTTTCTTTGCGTCGAAATTCACCCGCGCGCGGTGAAAGCGTTCTACATCGTTTCTCTAATGACCACTCCGAGGCGATAGTTCGTCATGTCGCGAGAGAACAATGTTATTGCTATAAGGAAAAGAAAAATATTGATGAATGCTGGGACTTGACTGTTTTGAGGAGTCGTGGGGCGAGCCGCCGTGGTCGTTCCGGTCGCAGCATCAATACCACCGCCAGTCACAACTACCAGTACAATTTTGACACGAGGAGGGCCCCAACTCTTGAAAGATACCAAAAGAGGAAATGTTGTCAAGTGTCCCTTGAAGACCAGTCAAAGTTCTTCTCGATGTTATCGGCTCGTCGCCCGTTGGCAGGCTGCGTGGCAATACATGTCTGAAAGCACGAAACGCAAAACGATTGTGTTTCTTATCGCGCAGGGTTCACACCTTGAGCCGATCTGATTCGACGTTTGTGGAAGATGCTTTCACGGAGCGATGCGGACTTCATACAGCGATCAATTGGAAGATCGCGACGAGTTCGTCGGGAATTTCCCCCGCCGTGACTCGAGTTAGCCAGACGACTCTCAGCGAGTGCATGGGACCGCCGCTCGGAAATCTCTCGATCGGATCAATTGAGGCCATTTCCTGCTTCAGCCCTGTTCCGGTAGAAAAGTTCCGGGCGTGAACAGCCGTGGGAGCACCTTTCGAGAGCATTCGGAAACGTGAAGGACACAAAGTAAACATTGTGCGGTTCTCTCCGCGAGAGCTCGGCGTCGTTCGGGTCACGTCTCGGAGTCGGGAAACGAGGAATAACATGGTGTATAGCAACTTATCCCACGAGAAGCGTGAAGCGGAATCGAGTACATGGGCAGAAGTGATTGGAACAAAAAACTTCCAGAGGGGCGAGCACCATGCATCTGAACGGAGCTCTGTGTTCGGGAGTTGCCCGCTCCCTAGCCTTTCGGTGGCCCCTACAGATCTACAGGACACGGATTCGATGACTGACTCGTCAGACCGACTCGATCAGCGACCGTCCTCTTCCAGAGCGCGGTCCGATAGATGTGGAAGAAATAAAATGGAATCTGTTCCGCTTTTCCATCTCGAGCGGCTCGACTCGATCCGTCGATTCGATTCGAGTCCAATTAATGCGAGTTTCCCGACGTCGAGGACTTCCTCAACCAGTTCTCGACTCGGTCATGCGAGATTGTTCCTGCCTGAGCGGAGCGATTTTTCCCGCAATAGCTGGGCTGGTTCCTCGCGACGTCACGCCGTTTCAGCTAATTGAGATTCTTCTCGTAAGGTCCTGATTTGAGTCAATGTTTTCGCTGCGATGTATGTATGTATAGCATCAAAAGCGCTCATGATTGGATGATTCTCGTCGAGTAGATTCAACATTCAAGGGAGGAAGACTGACGTCGAAGTTTTTCTGCTGCGTTTGTTTACGGAGGTTTTTCCTACCGCGTCTCTGCCGGTGTATTCAGCGATAAAAAGGAAGTTGAGTGGGCTGCATGGTTATTAACTATCGAGAGAAACTCAGGCACACGCCGTCGACGCATGTATGCAACCGACACCGCCCCACGTATTCGTTGTCATCAGCTCAGAGGATGAGCTGCTAATGCAAAACCGACCGAGGAACACAGCTGCAGTCTACAAAGAAGTTCTTCATCCATTTACCGAGGGAGGAGAAAAACTCCTCAAGTCATAAACCACATCGTCGCCGAGGAACGCCCCGCTGAACTAAACGACGGAAAAAGCAAAGCAAACATGAGAATACCTGTTTCAAACCGCATCGCTTTGTTTCACAAGAAGTCTAATGACGCGATTAAGTTCACCGTAAGCATGTCTCGTATCTCTTCGCTCAACCCTCGAGTAATCTGTCAGCGTAATCGCTTGGAGAGAATCGGATCGCCGCAATCGGAGTGTAATGCCCGCATGAGCACGAGGAAACATGGAGCCTCGTTACTCGTTACGATCTCGGTGTTTCGGGACATCGAGATTCGACCCTTACTGCCCAGCGATTACCTGAGGATAAATTTTGAAAGTAGCAATGGATGCATCTGGAATCCGGCTGGGAGCATCTTCGAGGTCATCACTCATCACCTATATCTGGCACGCTTCAGGCAGACTCCCGCGCGGAGCAGTGATCTGCTCGCGTCCGCCCACCGAAGAACACATCGGCCGACTGAGTCGGTCGGCTCGGCGTATGCTCGAAACCGGGATTTCTGAGAGCTTTGAAGTTGACAGACTTAGGCCCCGTTTCAGAAGCAATGTAATTTGTAAGTTCAGTCAAGCACAACTTCGTCCCGGAGAGACTTTGAGATTAGCGGGGATTATTTGAATCTCATCAGTACGTATCACGTTTCTCAATCCGCCGCGTCGATCAAGTGCGATTTCGTCGAGCAAGTTACACGCGGCAAGTCTCGCTCGCGAGTCTCGTTAATTTCTGCGCCGATCTCCGCTTCTGAATCTCCGACGCACCTGACCGACTGTCGAGCAGGGAAACGACGAAGCCAATCAAGGTCCACCGCAAAGCGGATTGCTGGGATCGGAGCCTTTGAAAGGATAAATTATTACAAGTAGCTCCGAGGCCTTCGAGTGCAAAGGCCACGGACTGCGAAGCATAACTGGCAAGTAACAAGAATTTTGTATTATACAACGAGCGGAAAACTTCCCTCGGTTCCCAGCGGTGGGAAAAAACTCCATTCCATCCGGACTGCCTTAGAAGCGGCATATCGACATCGAAGTTGCCTCCACTCAGAGGGCGATCGACGTTTTTAGCTGGTCAACGCTACCGAGAACTCAGCCCCCGACAACGATGTCTAGTCGACACGAACTCATGCGAACGCACAGTCGCGGACTTGCGGAGAAAAACGAAGTTTTTCCTAAAACAAACGCAGGGGAGAGCTCTTGCCGCGGAACCGCATCCACGATTCGTGGTCGGTCCTCAGGGAACTGCACCGGTCCTCACGGAATCGCACCCCGGTTTCCGGGCCCCTGAAAAACCCGCTCCGGAACAGGCTTGTTAGAGAAAAAAGACGTGGACTGAGAATGTAGACGCATTCTTATTCAGGCTCTATCCGGACGTGTCGAGCATACGATAAAAAGACGTCGAGCAATGTAATGACTTCAATTTTCGATGAAACTCATCAGAAATTCGTTCATTCAATTTGCATCAGTGTTCCTAGACAGAATGAACGAGTTGGAACGCCGACGGGAGTCATCCATTTCATTCCCGATGATTATCGCGACGAAGCGATGAAGGAACTCTCCTCGATCGACTTTGTGCATTTTCCATTGAAAATATCGGAGAAATCTTTCAATGATCGATCCGAACGTCATCAATCCACTCTCATAAGAAGCTTCCCCGATTCGATCCGGCTACTCCCGTCGGTTTTATGATCGTCATTCGATTTGAAGTGCACCGAATCGATCGAAAGTGACCACACCATGTCCCAGAACTATTTGAAGAAAAACCTCCATTCGATTCGGATGCGGAAATTCTATGGGGCTTTCCACGCCACAACGGATCCATCCGCCGCCTAGTAGAATGGGAGGAATTTCATCTAGAACCGCAGAAAGAGCTGTTTCCGAGCATCAGCAGAAGGGATCAGTGAGCATTTCGCCCTTCAGGGTACGGGCCGGCGCCCTTCAGGACAGGGGCGGCGCGGCCGCTCTCGGGCGAAGAAAGGCGGTCGCGAACTGAGTGCAACGCTGAATCTAATTTTAATCCGTAAGAGATTCGTGAGCTCGTCCATTATCTCCTTCCGGCCAGACGTCGCAAATATCATTTGACGTCCTCAGGGGAAACGCACCGTGCATAATTAACGCTCCATCCTCCCGACATGACACGGAACCTGGAGCCATTCTCGGACCGAAATCTCGGAATCCTCAGTCATTGCGAGGGCGAGTCTGGAGAAGCGAGCATCCGCCCCTATGGAGAGGCAAGGAGACTCGAGTCGAATTGCCCGGTCCTTGTCCCTCGAGCAGGTCACTCGGCTTCTCAGAGGAGAACCACTGACTGTACCACCATCGATTGTTTGGTACTGTGGGCAGAGGATTCCCAATTTCGGATCATATTGGAAAACGTTAAGCGAAAAAACTCCGGGCGCACTTTCGAGCTTATTCCTCCGATTCGTACCCGGAGTTTGCTCCCTGCCGTGACCTCCGCAGTCTTCTTCAACAGCGATCGTTTCCCTTTTCGTTCGGGCTCTGGCCTTGGATCTTCCCGCCGTCAAAGGGAGATGTCCACTCGAATCAATCACGAGATCTCTCGCAGAAATCTCATCTTCATTCTAGTACCTCTTGATGCTCCCAGGTACTTGAGGGCGGATGCTTTCTCAGATCTATGTATTTCTCGTATCGAGATCAATCATCCAGCGGCAAATGACGACCAGCGTTGCGCACACTATTGCCTGTCATACGTGGAACACGACGAGGAGCGACAGCACGACATAGACCCTATATTCACATCGCGCCAGTCATATTCGAAAAGAGAGGTTGCCGGAATCTTAGTGAACGAATAGAGAAAATAAAGAAGAAACTAGGAAAAAGTGGCCTGACCGTAATTTAGTGTCAAAGTTTCGTAATGACATTTGTGGCATCTGTCAGTAGATTGGCTTTCCATTCATCCACCCAGCAGAGGCAAGAGAAAAATACGGTGAAGAAGAATGCTAGCTCGCTGACTGGCCGACCGACCGACCGTCGATCATCGAACGGATCCCGTGATAAACCGTTGTTCGACGACTGAGACATCGGCGGCGGCGACGACGACTACCAGTTGAAGAAGACACAACCGCGACGTCCCTACCACCTCCGTCAACAACGACAACGGCAGCATCACCACCGGCCACGACCACCGGATCCAGCGCGACCGCTAGCCCCGCTCACTCTTTCGATAGTATGGCGACCGCTACTACCATGGCATGGCATTCACTCGATGACTGGAATCACTACGATCACGACCCGAGGAGAAGACGAAGTAGGAACCGTAAGCGCGTCCACCAACTGTTGACCGAAGACACCGCGAAAACCCGAGAGCAACAACGAAAGCAAAAGTCGAAACAGATGGATTGCGCAGACAAGCGTGACAATATTTTGACAGATTCACGCAGCCGGAGCCCCACTCGTATGGCTCATTCACTCAGCAGTTGGCCGAACGAACGATGCCCGTTTTTCTGCCGGAATCTCGTCGTGGACCGGCGCCGTATGATTTGCTCACTCCCTCATTCACCTGCACCGGTCGTCACGTAATCGCTTTCTGTGAGTGATTTTCTCTCATCCTCGGAGAGGAAAATTCCGTTGGAGACGATCGGTGGTAACCGGGTGGATTTTTTTTTCACTCGACGAAATCTGAAGGTGTTTACCTCGCTCAAGCTTCCTCAGTCATCAAATATCATTTTTCTGCTTGTGTTTGGGCAACGGAGTCGTTAGCGAAACCGCTGACTATTCGGTGCTTTTCCACAGAATGCGCTGTTGCGAACAACAGAATGAGATTTTCCCCTCAGTGGAATCCCGACAACTCTTGCCGCCGAGTCATTCATTCATGGAGCGTTTCGTCGACGAGCTTCGTCCATGTGCTTCATCCGTCGGAAACGACGCCGCTCAGGACCTTGATGGAAATTCCGGCAAAACTTTAATTTGCTTGCCTTGCTATGTGTAACTACTGTTTGTGCATGGAACCGTCCGAAACCGGACCACAGTGGCTCATCTGTTTGCTCGTCGCTGTCGCTCGTAGGTCCCTCGGTTTTCTCTGTTGTCACTTCTCCGTCTCGCGAGCCCCGAGAAGCCCGTATGACCCTTCTGGTTAGACAGACAGCTGCAGGAGCCGCGCAGCAAGCGGATGAGCGAGCGAATTCGCCGTCCACTCGGCTCCTTGCTCAGCCCGCCCCATGATCACGGCTCAATTGTTCTAAACACTGATAGCAGTAGCTCTTGAAAGTCCGCTAAATGGCGTAATTTACTAGCTACCCTACGAGCAAGCAACAACAATTCCAGAGCTCCTCGGGCCGTCGGCAGGCGTTCGCCAAGCGTCGGCTCACCTTTGCCACCTAGACGCCTTGCCCCCATGCTCCGTCGGGAAGCGTTGTCTTGACCGAAAAAAAACACGGAGTCAAGAAGCCACACACTCACATACAATACTTCCTCGCTAGAAAAGAAAGCAAATGATGGTGCTAGCCCTCTGATGGAAGAACTGGAAAGTGTGCAAGCCGCAACCACTACGACGCATTGTTATTTCCTCGGCTTTGATAGTATATGCTCAAAGCTGTAATAATTAGATTGGGGTGGTTTTTGAAACACAAAAGAACTTGACATCTCACTCCGAGACAGCTCCGGAATTTATGACACAAATGGATGCTTGCCGCAGAGCATAGAGAACGATGAACGCGCTAAGCGCCGGCTCGCTGCTCGTCCGGATGAAGTGAATCACCGAATGACGACTGACTGATGAGAGGACGACTTGCTGAAGGACTGACTGACGATCAAGCCGAGCTGAGCGGAGATGACCCCTTTCTAACAAATGGCTGACTTGAAAACCGCAAATTTCGACGTCAATTAGCTTTGCGCGCGACCTTCTCTCCCCGAATTCTGTCAGTATGCTCCTTCTTTGCGCAGCAAGGACCCGAATCAATGGCTGTTGATCAGCGATCAGGGAGCCGAGATTGAGCTTTGGCAAGAAGTTTCTTCTTCCGATTTGAGGAGATGAATCGGTAGTTATGCCACAACTCGAACCGCGGCATGAGATCGATTGATCCCCCAGTGAAAGCATTCAATCAATCGGATTCTCAGAAGAATCCAGCGGTTTGCTGAGATTCAAAATTCCGGATCGACCATGAGGTACTTTAGCGAATCTGACTGTGAGAGCAGCTCGCAGAGTGGGTAAAAATCCAGCATCGGTGGCTTCGGTATATTGTATAACAAGACGAATCCATTTTCTAGACGCAGCTGCATCCAGCCACCTATCCATTCACCGTCGTGGCATCGTATACGGATTCTAGAACGGGATGCCACCGACTGCGAACGAAATCTGGCCAGAGCAGATGCAATCCGAAGGCGGACGACACTTGATATCGAGTCTTCTTCCAGCGGCGCGTTCAGTGCCGTTTAAAACCTCCGCCGATTATGTTACGGTGAAAGACGCAGCGTAATTTGTATTATATAAATATCGGAGGTAGAGTCTTCATCAATCAGCCTGTGTTCTTGTTCTTGCTTGGACAAATTTCCTTTAATTTGGAAATAAGGCAGTTACTTAATCTGTCAGCCAGACAGGTAGGCCCAACCCCAGACAGATCAATGCCCATCGTTTGGTCTCGCTTTCTCTCTCATTCGGAAGCCTGACAATATCGCCTCCCTACGCCGAATGGACGACGGCGACCCATAGGAATTCAGTAATTGATAAATATGCTTTATTACCAAGATGTAGACTTGGGCACGCGTCTAGCTCCAAATACACCAGAGCTAATTATAGGGATCCGCTGCTCAAATACAAATCATCAGGCTGTCGTGACACTACAGCCTCGAGGTTTCTTTGGAAAGTGGAAGATTGGGAAAAAGCAGCAAGTCCACGGACATGTCATGTGAAATGACCATTGTGCTCATGGGGAATTCAATATTCTGAGACTTGGTGGTTTTTGAGTGGAAGTCGCCGAGCCAGTCACATTTTTCTCCGTTTCACTGCTGAAAACCTGTTGACATCTCATTCCAGCGACCTCACTTCGGAAATTCCGACCAAGGACATTTTTTCTCCCTCGTTTCGGGATGCCATCGTCTGACTGATGGTGGGTTTCATTTGAAGCCTAGAGCTTGAGGTTCGCAGAGGGATATGGGGGCAACGGTATGGAAACTTGAGATGCAATCCTTTGGATACCTCACGTAACCATTTGTCTCAAAACTCAGCGATGCCGCCACTGGAGCCGCTCTGGTTGAGGATGACTTGAGCAAGACATGCGACCTCGGGAGATACGTGCTAAATCAACCGGTGAGATTGATGGCTCGTACAGGGCAGGATTGGCACGGAGACCGTCTCGGATCCATGCATCCATCCTTATCAGACTTGAAGAGCCACGGAAGTTTGGAGAAATCGACTATTATATAGTCTCTCATAAAATTCTCACGCAATTCGATTTGTGTATGTCTCAGACGCGTTCTTCCCATCGTTGGAGCTACTTCCACGAGACGCATTGCACGTCATCGGGGACGGAATTTCATGGAGGATAGGATATAGAGCTCGGAACGCTCTTCCACTCTCTCCATCGGGGAGTCGCGTGCTGTCGGTGGGTAGGAATGTCTGTTTTGATCAACGCCCCAGCGAATGACTCGACGGTATGACATTCCGTGGTTTTGTTGTCGTCTGCAGCAGCCGAAGATCGATGTTTGCATTCGTGAATTCATTAATGGACGACATTAGTGACATTGTTTTGACGAGGGGCAATCGGCCGCGGGCATCTTCGGTGGCGTAGCTTCGACTGTGTACCATTACTACGGATAGCGGTAAAGCATGAAACTATCGGCTACTCTCTCCAGAGCCTGGGTGACACTCTGATGGATCATCATCTGAGCGATGTACGCAACAGCAGTTTCGATTAGCGATCAGGATATTGAGGAGCCGAAGAACAGGCCGCCGTCGCAGCGTTCCCGCAATGGCTGCCGTTGGAAGCGTGGCTTATTCGGCCGTCGTTGGCGTCGTTTTTCCTTGACGCGACCGTTCCCGCGCAGCGATGCGACGACGACAGCAACAAAAACAATAGGGAAATTCAAAACGCCCCGAGCGATGACTGATAGCCGAAAAGGGGAAAGGAAGCCCTGATCGGGGGACCGGGCTGAGTCAGTGAAAGACGGAACGGAGTGGATCGCCCGTCGATTCTGCGCACAGATGATGGAAATCGAGTGGAATTTAGGAACTCCGAGACACGGAGCAGAAGATACGAAGCCTGACCTCGGGAAAGAGACATCGACGACCACGGTGGCGCGGCGGACGGACGAGTGAACGAGCGAGCGACAAGTAGCTATCGTGGTGATGCGAATTACCCACCAGAAGCGCACGAGAAGATGTCCACCGCTGATGAAATTAATGCATTCCGCGGGAATAGGCAAGGAGCAACCATTGCCGAGATTCTACGCTTTCCGCGAGTTTCCAAGGGTAATTCGAATGGAATCCGCCAACTTGAGACAACAATGCGGGAACGAGCCGGCTCCGGGTAAAAGTGACACCGGAGCACACAGCTACAATAGAAATAGCGAAAAACGTCTGAATTTAGTCTCTGACCCTAGTTAACCCGGGAGAGATCAGGTGTTTTCGTCACGCGGCTTAAATAAATACTTTCCGGAATTGCCCGCTTCTGAATTCGGTCCGCTCCTGTATTTTACGCTCATGAGTCACAAACACCTGACCGGCACTCCCTCGGTTCTGTTCCGCAATGATCGTTGCAACCATCGTCACCCGGCATGACTGGTGAATACCGTGGATACATGAACTATACAGAAATTCGTACGTTCATTCGGATCCCGACATTTGGATCACGTACGGCAGCCGATACAGAAGATATCGGCTCTAGGTTCCGTATTGGTTCGCAGTCGGTAGCCGTCGATTTTCTGATGCTTGGTTGAAGTTTAATATTTGAATAAAGAGCTCAAATACGATGATTAATCTAGAGCTCGTCGTGCTGATGACGATCGTTGCGATTTTCCGCGAAACCAGCGCGATGGAGACATTTTGCCTGCGCGAAGCAGACCGAGCCGTACAGAGACAGTGCCCGGTTAGCGCAGCGGTGTTGACGCAGCGAACATCGCATGGACGGTCATGTCTCGAAATTCCGTTATAGTATGCGATGGCGAACGATCGGGAAATCGGTCGCTTGACCGTCTTTCATTATCGTATCTGCTGTAATCGACATGAGCATCTCCAGATGTTCGCAAAGGTCCAATACTGATAAGGACAACGACTCGGGCTCCGTTTTATCTGGTAGCGTGCGACCGGATTGAATCAGATCGAATTGGAATTTTCTCGGCGAGATAAACTTCCACATTTCCCCGTCCGGTCGGGCTTTATCAGGGCGACAAACAATTTTCATTGTCCCTGAGTGATCACATCATGACCACCCTAACCGTCGTGCGCATCACCAAAGCCGTTCTTCAGGCCGGTGCGGCGGACATTCGGTGGGTCATTCCCACAAACAGAAGAACCCCGCCTCAAACTTTCCGCATCGACTCCGGCTGACTTCTAACAAAACAGCATCTGCTGTGGCGACGAGGCTCTTCCACACAGGTCGTCCCAGTGGGAAATTCTTTTCCCCACCGCGACGCTCGATCGACGTGGAACTGGCAGTCCCACGGCCCCGGGACGACAATGTAAGATGCCGACGACAACAAGACAGACGAGCGACACGCGGACGGACGAACGAAGGAGCGAGCGAGCGAAAGAACGTCCAATCAAGTTTCATCGTAATACTGTTGCTAGTTCCTCCATGGCCATATTCCGGCACAGTGCCGTTGACCGAGGGTCGGCCGGCTGAGGAGATTTCGCTCGAGTCCCCCACTAGCGAACTCGAGGGCTCGTCGTCTCCTGTCCTCCGACGACGGTCCTTGTCTACCGTCAGCAGGGAACTTTGCAATCACAAGACCCGACCGAGATCGCTGGCGCTACGTTCCCATCGAAAGTTTCGGTTTAGGCTGTTTACGCCCGTCCATGACATCTGAATAAACACAAACATGACTTTGAGCCCATTCATACACAGTATCATGGCCTGCGGCCACCAGACTAGACCTTCGGCTCGAGGGAAGGAGAAGCATCTGGTTCATCGGGGGTGATGCTCTGATTTTCAAACCAGCTGAGCTGAGGCTCCGATTCAGCCTCTGAATTGAGAGCCAGCTGGCGACGACCGGTGCTTGAATGAGGAGCTTCCTCTCTCAGTTGGAGTCGAGCGTCGCCTCGCCACCAGACAAAGAGCTAGCCAAGCAAGCAAGCGAGCGTCCAACTCACAAAACTTGGCCCGACGCTGCTCCAAGTCTGGGGCTAACGGTTTTGTCGAAGAAAGCCTCGATAGCCCTTCGATATCACGTTAATGATCAATATGCTGCGCTCATAACCGTGATCATCATGATGATGATGCGCGAACTTAGTTTAGAAAAACATTAGACCCATGGGCATCAAATCCATATAGTTGCCAACATGATGTATGAATCGGAGATCCGCTGGCAGACGGTCCGTGATTCACTTCGTCCTCGTCCATCTCTGGCGCTAGACGTCGCGCGTCGCCGCCGCTGTCGACACGTCACGCGAGCCGGATGGACCTATTTTTTTTGATGAGTGATCTCGATTCAGCTGGTGCTGAATTTTGAATCGGGAGACATCCGGTGGCCTTCCGTGGAACCATGATGATTACGTCATTCAAGGATGGGAGTACGGCCCGAATGGCGAACTTCACCGAACCACGGAAAACTGCGCCGGATCACGGAGAGAAAAAAACGATTGTAGCCTACGGTAAGGCTACCTGCACGGAAGGCCCTGTTCTGCGAAGCTTACTTAGTCATTTTTGGGACCCCGCAGGTTACGTTGAGCGGAGTCGCTCAACCTAAAAATGAACCGGGATGAGCCTAACAAGCATTTGAAAGCGGAATTTATTTTTAATTTTTTGTGGTGCGGAAGAGAAAGGAAAAAAACGCCAAAGGTTAATTCGGGACTCATTCATTGAGGCTCTGGCATAGACGACCATTTCAAGTCTGGATGTCGGCACCAGCGTCAAGGTACCCGCCACCCCGAGCTTGGACATCGCGCAGCCGATCCCGTCGTGACGATGCCGTGGAAGTTTTTGAAGTTCAGCGGAAGGCGGAATCGACTCATTGAGAATAACGCGCCTTCTTCCGTTTTCCCCTGTCTCCACTATTCTCAGAGTTCCTCAGCGAGCACCGGAGACCTCGAGGATGCGACCACGGATGTCCCGATCGGACGGTGCTGAAGTCTCGACCGCATCAGCAAATATTTTTCGGTCTCATCCAACAGATCCCGACGCGGAGTTCGGAGCTCGCGAATTCCGGAAATATTTCCGATTCTTTGACGAGAGCTGTTTAGGACAGATATGGCTCGAGCGAGCTCTCGGAGTGCGGACACGACCAGGTGAATCCTTGGGCGTCGCGGGAGAAAGGATTCCACTTTGAAACGTGTGGAGGCTTGTTTCTGGCAAATCCGTCCGGTATGCTAGCGCAAAAAGTGCATTTTCCGCAACGTCGAGAGAAAACACATAAGGGGAAGACCAGCGAAAAGGCTTATGGACACGCGAAACGTGCGTGCGTGCGGCAGCTGCAACCGCCATCACAGTCGACGGCCATCACCGCAGGAGTTGAAACAATGAAGTGAATCCAAGACAAAAACGCGTAACTTCTTCTGGAAGCAAATACGCTGAGCAAGAGACCAGATTTTTACGTGTTCAACCGCGTCAGCCGGAACAACCACCGGTCGCCGCCCGATGCTGTTGCTACTGTTCGGCTGCAACAAGTCATTGTACGAAAAGGGCTTTCCAGGAATACTTTCCGCAGAGCTGACCATTGCGCAAACATGCTCGCTAATTCCAGCTTTCACTTCCAACTTGACCACAAGTCCCGCACTAGGCACGTTCCCTTCCTGTTGTTGACCAGCGACCCACGCACTAGGTTGGTCAAGGTTTGCTACGAAAATCATTTGGAGGGTCCGATTTCCGATTGTCCATCGCGTCGCCCTCACAGAAATGATCTGAGGTCCGTCTGCCAGATTTGGAGACGATGTAAGGCGCTACGTCAAAAACTTTCTCCAAAAAGAGCCATGCGATCCCGATTTGAAAATGGCTCTGATAATAATCGAGCAGTTCTGGGCTCTGGTGGCCTACAATCCCGTAGCCTAGATCTATTCGGGCTGATGCCTTTAGAGTCTGAGTCAGCTTGAGACCCCATCCGACGAGTTCTACGGATCTTCGACGATATTTTTTTTCGAGCGGTAGGAGAATGCGAGGGGGCTGGGAAAAATGGGCCGCTGGAATTTTATTCCACGGTGAACATGTTCGACGGGGCCTTACCTTTTTCACTTGAGGCTTCTGGGGGGATCCTGTTAGGCTGAGCGAATCATGTAGCGAGCACGTACTCGACGAGCGGGAACTCGCCAGCTCGAGATTGGCGGAGTTGCTCCCCGAACTCAGGCTGATCGTTGAGTTGAGACTCAACGAGTCCTTGGCGATCGGTTTCCCGCAACGGAACAACGAGGTTGTCGAGCTATGAACGTGCTTCAACATGTTGCAGCCAGTGTTGTCAGGAGCGTATCCAACTGCCAGTCGAAGGGAGTCACGGACGACTGATGAATTAGCACGTATTCTCAATGGAGCAAGTCGACAACATCAGAAACGACACCTGCACGCTCTATGTATCCATTGTGTCAAAAGTACGAAGTTATCACGAAACACAAACTGGCGCGGAGCGACCGCGGGTCCAAGAGCAACTGGTGGATGGGCAGCATGGAATCTGTTTTGGGATTCGCTTCACTCTCCACTAGGGTGAGGGCTCCACATGACGATCGCCAACCGCTCGGCCGGCAATAGCCCCGCTATGGTCGCGAATCAGCTGAAAATAAAGCCAGAGGGGAAAACTGTTCTGTCAGAATTGAAACAAGGAGAGTCTCTGCGCGAATGGGCCCGTAGGAGCTAGCGAAAAGCAGACTTCGTTTGTGGAACGCGGACGGGAGACGTCCCCGCTGGCTCGTTCAAGATATCCGTCTCAAGGGCGCTTCATATGTACGTATGGGATTAACGAATAACGTCCGATGTCCTTGGGGAGAGTCAGCTCCCTGTTTTCCCCATCACGAAATTGACAGCAGCGGCGGCAGTGGTGGCCGGAGGTATATAGCCCGAAGACAGATTTAGCCGCGGAAACTTTGACAGCCCACCCGTATGTACTCCTGGAGGAGCGTATTTCTTCGTTCTGGAATTTTAATATGGTCGCATACCGCGCCAAGACGTCAGTTTTATTCGCTCCAGGTGGAAGATTGTCCGCCGACGGAGCTTTGGAACTAAGCGATCGAGAGGGAATCGAGAGATAATGCTGGACGACCCAGTGAGATAGATGAATGATTCTCACGGAAGAAATTCATGGACATGAAATATCCTCGATCATGGCGAATGAGAAACTCGCCGCGCTTCAGCGGAGGTACCCTCCGCTTTTCCGCTTCCGATTCAGATGCATCTGCCGAAAGCATCGCGGTCACTCGTTCAGAGAGCAGAGATCTCGTTGTCATTGTTCCACCTCTTTGAGCTGAAACCGCGGGAGAGGTATTTCCTCGAGTCGATCACCATTCCAATGAATTCATCTTGGCTCGTGGCAAGATCTGCGATGCATGAGGAACATATATTTGTCATCGAACGAAGTGAGTCCGTTTCCGGGGTTTCCTCGGTTCCCTCGCAAGTCTTTCGGTTAGAGCGGCACGATTTTCGGGTGGGTACTGCGTCGGGCTATGGTTTATTCGCTCTATGGAACGCGGGAGGGGAGCTGAGTTTCGAATTCCGTAGCTAATCGATGGTTTTCGGCTGGCAGGTGAGACTCCAGACCCTATGACGATTCGATCTGCCAGGAGCTCCGGACTGAACTCCCGATGAGATACCCGAGTGTCGCAGGCGAAAGTATGTCGACTCTATAAGCAGAACAATTTCCACAAGTTTTTTTTTGTGGCAACTATTGCAATCAGAACTCCATCCAGGTTTGTGATTGAGGCTCGCCCAGGAGCGGCAGCTCTGCACAAATTATCGGGAATTCTCCAAGCGACAGTCCGCGTACCCCCGAGGTGCTCAAGTGGAGTTTTCGGCGCACATTATCAGCGTTCTGCTGATGGAAGGTTTTCCAGAAAGCATCGCGTGCTCATCACTCGAATTGTCATATCGTCTGGCGCCGCGGCGGTCATAATATACGCGAATCATTCCTCTCCGTTTCGTTCAGTGCTGATTTCCTCTGTGCCGATTCTCATCGGAGTGGGAGTCGAAGTTCAATACGCGTGTGTTTTCGGTGGAATCTTGAGCGGGATTGTATTACGCGGAGCGGCGAACGGAATGGCGGGGCCGTAGGGGAGCGGAAGCAACGTTTCCGTTACGACGGGCCATAATCATGTTTCCATAGTGAAGAGAGAAGAAGCCTGATCTCATGAGACTTCCATGGGGAAGCCGCGGGAACGTCAATTTGACGCTGATGAGGTTTCCTCGATTTGCCTCGAAAAGATGTTCAGTGTTCGAAGCGACCGTTACTTAGTACAATCGAGACATGCGGTTCGTCAGCTCGCCGAAGAAACAGAAGATGCGTAGTCCCTGGATGAACCGCTTGTTTCCCACACTTTATCGCGCCGTCGCGTCGTATCATCGCTTTCGTGTCATGAAGAAGATCGCGCTGGATAGATAAAACTTTGAATAATTAGTCATTCGACTCCTTGCTCCATGAAAAAATGAATCG
Source organism: Galendromus occidentalis (assembly GCF_000255335.2). NCBI lineage: Eukaryota > Metazoa > Arthropoda > Arachnida > Mesostigmata > Phytoseiidae > Galendromus > Galendromus occidentalis. The sequence goes on along the minus strand of NW_003805061.1, from coordinate 588,148 downwards.
CTTGCATTATCACGGTTTTTTAACGCGGATGATGGGTATCGCACGGCGACATAAATCACCCGGTAAAGATCGATGCCTGAACGAAGCACCGTCGAAGGAGGCACTCGGAAGGACTTCCAGTAGATGGCGGCCGTCATTGCTAACCCTGACTCATCCGTGGATGTCGTGGAGAATCTAATTCGCGGGTTTTTTGTGCGTTTTCATTTTCTGAGAAGTGATCCTACTGGATGCAAAGCCAGCGGCATCGAAGGTTTACTATAAAATTATAATTACCTGTTTCAATGTCTTTCGGCTTCTGTTTCGGAAAGACGAGCTCCTGCAAGAGATCAAAGGAACATAAAACACCGCCGGTATTGAGTGCAAGCAGCGTAAAATTTCGGATTCGTTTATTCTCACTCCTCCTTTCTCTTCCTTCATCGTCGCCGTCTTTGGAATTCGGTAGTGCCGAAGATTCGTGTGGGAAAGGTTATCAAGTTTACTGTTTTCTTCGATAACCCCCGCTCAATTTGTCACCCGAGGTGGTATCCGAGAATCGCTCGAGTCGCCCGACGCTTTTTGACACGAGCCAGCTCGGATCTATTGGAGGAATTTCACTCAACCTCAGCGAAAACGCGCATCGATAGCAAGCCGGACGTGTCTCATAAAGCGATCCGAGCTCAACAGCCAGTTGTGATTCAGTCGTGCGGGTCCGGCATCGGAATCTCTCAATAATGTTCAGACCCATGACGATCGATAGGCCACAGAGTCGCGCTACACTTTCGAGAGGATTATCGGGATTTTGAAGTCGAATGATCCGCCAAACGGGCCTCACACTTGGAATTTTAGGCGAATCATTCAAGCTTGCTCCGATGATCATCGTTTGCTATGGTTCGATCACTATGCGGTGGGCCATGGAAAGATATCAAATGTGTTCATGTGAGGGAGTCGGACACCGCGTAAAAACGTGGACCTGATGTAAATTACGCATATCCGCTCCTCCGATGCTCCACACAGAACTTCATTCCTGGTGTCGAACACCAGTGCTCACGCCTCCGGGAGTGCCCCCGTCCACCGGAGAGTCCCGTTCTCATCACAGAATTTTTTTCCCTGACACGGGACGTTGACGTCCCGACGAAGTTATGTTGATACTAGAGAGAATATAGTGGAACGAGGTGCACTCGAAGCTCCGGCCACTCAGGCCTCAACGTCAGCTCGAGGGCAAGGTGACTTATTCCACTATTTTTCCCGGGACACCATCCATGACTCGCACCCTGATGCGGTGAATTATGGAACAGCGACTCCGAGGCTCCCACTGCTCCCCAGAGTGTTTTTCCAGAATCATGCGGTCGCCCCTCCGCGATGTGTCCACTCGCCTACGCGTCTTTCGGAAAGCTCATCCGCGCATCTGAATTGCTGCACGAGCTGGGCGGCGGAACGCGACGAATGGATGCATCGAAGAGTAGACTTGTATGTACAACAGCTCGTCAGACTTGCTTGACAAAGCTCGAAGTTTCGAAAAGTCAATCAGAGCCACGCCCACAACAGCAGAGCTAGTACCCAACTTTTTTTCCAGGAGAACTATTCGTTGATCTGATTAGAATAATGTACTTCGTTCTCCCGAGTTGATTGGCTCTGCGTCGGGTGAGCGTCCACTCTCGTGGGGGCTGGAGGAAGAGGTCGAAAAGAAGAAAGAAACCCGTCGTCCACATGGAACGTTCGCGGAAACTTTTTGTCTTGTGTTCACTGCAACTACCGCCACGACCGGGAATCTCTTCGTTCACCGTTCCCTCTCACGATTTCCGGAGAAACTCGCGGAACCCCTCCGTCCAATTCGATCGCATGCACGACGCTTGCGGCTGCCGGCAATGGTCGCATTGCACCGACAGACGTTAGCGGAACACGAAGTAGCGCGGAGTAGACGACGAAAATGCTCAATGATGAGGCAATCGAGGAACTGTTGCGCCTTCCCAAAACAGACGCACGGGAAAACACGACGAGAGCTCCGCCGCAGAGGTTGAGAAAGAAGTCTGCTGGGTTCGGGGGAACCGAAGGAAGCTCTGGGAAACGTCAAGTCCATCAGAGCGTCGTGTCATGAAACGAGCTTACTGTTCCGAGGGGCTCTAAACCCACTCCTAAGTCTGGCTTTGATTGCGGCTCACTTGAGCGCCTTGCTTTTGTTTGTTCCAGTGCTGTAGGCTCGAACTGATTCCGTCAGCCCCGAGCTAACGAGAAACAGTCCTGATAGGAGTGGATGCGGGAGCACTGCCCCGGAGAGCTCCGCTTCTCAGCCACTGTTCCTCTCTGAGCGGGTTCCGAGATGGGGCTTAGCGGAGAGCGATGGGGCTTCAATAATGGGTCGATCGCGCTCAACGACTCCCGCGCCTCTTCTTCGATTGGGGCGATCTCTCAATTTCAAAGGTTCCGCATCATGCTCTTTTGAGAGCAAATGACCGTGCAAGATACGTATTTCGCATGCCATAAGACGCTGAGAATCTGGATCGAGACTCTCAGGAAGTCTCAGATGCTGAATCTGCTCGACACTAGACTCTGTGGGGAAAATTATGGGGATCTCGAAAGGGCTCCCGACCCTTTCTAAACAATTCTCCCTATCTCAATTTTATCTGCTCTTATTTTTTACCGAATTAATTCCAGGATCGGGGCTCTCGCTGAGTAAATTCCCGGTTCGGAAAGAGATTGCGATAAGCCACTGATCGAGCAGTCCATTGTGTTCGACCTCTAATCAAAATGCCAGGATTATTCGCGCAGGAGACTCCATAGTCAGTACTGCGAGAAGAAACCTCCAGCAACCGCCATGATTTGAGCATGGGAAAGACGGAGAAACCCGGGCAGAAAGACTTGCACAGCCCCAAGCGACCTCAGATGAGATCGACGCCGTCACCGGACTGCGGAGGAGGGGAGATCTGCAAGTGGCCCGCAAGAATACCTATTCCTTCACGGTAAATGTTCGTGTCGCTATGAGTCATAGTCAGTACATCGCCTTGTAGACAAATTGAGTGACGTGGCAGACTTATTCAAGAAATTCCGAACTGCGCGACACTGCGGGATACCGTGGGGTTAGCCATGGGACGGAGCCCTCGCGCGTCTCATTCCTTGTCGCTAATTTCCCTCGTTGCATTGGCTCGTTTCTGCCTAACACCGTAGCGAGTTTTCCATCATCGCCCGAGTATTTCCGCCGATGTTCACCGCAATGCATCAGCGGACATTCCTCTGCTGACACTCAGCCGAGATCCTGCCTGTCTCGGATAGGTCGTATCTGGTTGCGAGGCTCCGGTAATCTTGTTTGTTGCACTGCTCTTCTTAGTGCAGCGACGAGAGCTTGGATTCTGCGCAGCATTTCGAGCGGCATTGGCGAGCGGTGATGATCACGTATGATAATCATCAGACAAGAAATGAGTGGGCCGGGATTGAAACGAGAGGATCAGGTAGTATATCACCGGAAGGAACATATATCACGAGACGAGGTCTCTCACTCGGCTGAAAGCCGCGCTCATCACTGGTACATTGTCATCTATTCGAGGAGCCTTATCCTGACCTTTTTCTTGCTAGAATCTTGTGCTCGTGCATGATATCATGGCGACCCACGCTCTCGAAAGAAAATCAGGCCTGCTCTGCAGGCTGCCGGATATCGGACCGAATATACTCGGTAAAAGCGGTAGCTCAGCAATTTGGAGCAGGAGGGAGCCTCTACAGACAGTGTCGACCGACAGCCTTCTAAGCTACACCGTCTTTGTCCTTCTAGGCTCTTTTAATTAACGTTTTGGAAGAAGAAAGTGGCTCGTTTGCTGAAGAGCTTACCGTCTCCCATGTGCTAGCAGGGATGAATTGCAAGCCGGGGAGCCTTTTTATGGAGTCTGAAGGAGAAGCCTTCCAACGCTAAAACCGAGGATGAGGGTGTGTCCCATTCTCCGGGAGAAAAACTTGTTGGAAGCTCCAAATGATCCCTCTCTGAACACAAGTTGTCATTTTCGGTATGGAACGAGCGCTTCCTACATGAGCGTACTCACTCCGTCGACGACTCTGTCCTCTCTCCGGCGAGTTCAGCCTTGACCGACGCAGAGCCGACAGTGGCACATCCTCCGGAAACCTCAAGGTGCCTCTCAGCTCGGGAAAATGCCGGAAAAGATCTCTCAGCGGTCAGGTGATGGCCGACCGAGCTCGGATGCCTGATCCCGCGCCTTGGACCTGTTGGGCCCTTGTGGTGAGATCGGAAGGATCGCGGAGGGAAAAATATTTTCTCCGAGTACCTGGCCAAGAGCTCAATCCAATCGGAGTGTCGCCAGGCCGCGATCCTCCCCCAATTTCCTCTTTCCAATGACCAGCCTTCGGAACAAAGGGAACATCCAGGAACAAGTTTTTCCACGTATGCCTGAGTGTCCCGGGGAGTATCCTATTCCCCATAAGTATAAGTCAGGTGCGGCCCTATGTTTCCAGTCGTTGCTCCCTCCTCTCTTTGTCAACTCTCTTCGGCTCCTGCCCGGGAAGCTCGACGGGAACTCACAAAGGAAATCCGGTGCGTAGTTTTCCTTCACTCTGATGCATGTGAGCTTCCACGACGACTGTCTCGGATGGAGTTCCCGCGACTTGATCTCCCGAGAGGTTTGAGGGAAAATCTCCAATAATGCTGTTCAGTCTTGGGTGTGTATCTCCGGCGTAAGCTCCGAGGGAGATATGCCTGAGAACCGGATCATTCTGCTTCCGGTGTGCACAGGGCTCTTGAACAAGCGCGTTCATTGTTTGTCGTCGCGGTATTTCGCTGCTTTCGGAGAATTTCGCGGGAACAAATATCATGACAGCTCAAGCTCTCGAGTGAGCGGTGAGGACGCGGATCGGTGGCGACATTAGTGACCGGCGGTGGAATCTCGGGGGACTTCCCGTACTTCAGATTTCAGACTTCAGAACCCCACATTTGAAACGCTCCTTTGACAAAGATAAGGGATTATACACAAGGTTACTCCCCCATGCCCTCCATCTCTCCTGGATATTTTTTGTCGGCGCGGGAAGCGATCCGATTCGCTCCATGGGTGGGTTCGATTTTACGGGACGTTCTCGCCCGAGACTCCGCCTGAGATCCCCATATTCGTTTATTTCCGAGCATCCTCCGGGTTATCCACCGTCTCTCTTCGCAGAAAAGCCCCGGGGGCTCGATAGACGCGGCCAGCTTGATTGCGAGGTCAAATATCCAGAAGCGCATCGCGATCCTGAGACTGGTCGTTCAATCTCCGTTCCGCGATTTTGTTTCCTATCGAAATCCTTAAGCGCCTCCTGAGTGCACCTGGACCGTGTGCGTGGTCCATGGTTGAACTGTCAATTGTTTGATGAAAGTCCCCGTGACGACCCGTAGTATTCCCGGTGATGGATGTGGAAAACTCGGGATCCGAAGAACAAAGAAAGACGGATATCAGTGCCGTTTCGCGTTGTGACAGCCGCATTCTGGAAGAAGGGGTGACCGGATCAGTGGTTCCCACTGCTTTTCTTCCCGGTTTCGGAATTCGGAGCCATGCGAGAAGGCAGGCTATTATTTACGGGATCTTCCACCATACTTTCACGGAGCTTTTTTTCTGATACATGCTTCTGCCGCCACAAGCGTTGGAAAATAACAGGAGCTGAGAGAAGACATACACTCGGATCGGCCGCTTTCCTCGACTGTTGTTCCTCCTAAAGTGCCGAGAAAGGGATTCGAGCATAAATGTAATGAGTCCCGAAATTCTACTGGTGTAGCCCGTTTTTCCCATGGTCGGAGACACAGAAAACGGGAAAACGTGAGCGCTTCGGCGGGTCGGGCGGTCAGCCGATCTCGCGGCGAAGCACATGGTCGACTTGGGCCGCTGGGCGTAGAAAGATTCCTCCGAGCTCCGGCTCATTGGGGGCCGTTTTCTTGTAGGTCCCCTCGTTACGCGGGCTCTGCCAAAGTCGTCGGAGGCCGCGCGGCCCGAAAGCCCTCCAAGAGCTTTTTCTCCAATCTACTCCTGTCGGCCAGCTGCTTGGACGTTTATCCCTCCATTACTCCCAAACTCCTTCCTGTTCCCACTTCCTCACTTGTTCCCAGCAAACCGGAATGGGTCACGATTCCGGAGATACGAAGAGCCGAAGCTCTCAGAGCTCAGGTCACGTCCGGTGGAACGTGACACTCGGCCTTCCATCAAGCATTTCATCGTTAGCGGCTAATCACGGATCTTCTCCACCGTAGTCCAGAATCCGCACGCGGACTCTCTGACTCACATGTCATCTGAGAAATTTGGAGGACTAAAAAATTTCCGGAAATTCCATGCGCGTGCCGACGGCGAGAAAGCGCACAGAGGGAATCCGTGGAGACATCAGCGAATCGAGGTGGTCGGGTGCCTTATTTGAGATTGATGAACGATTCTCCTCGCGGAGTGGGACGAAATGACTCGGAGGAGCGTCTCGCGGGATAATAACATCAAGATTGATAATTATAATAAAATTATTTACTCATTCATAGCATGATAATTAACACGATAATATTATAATTACGCTTCATGCGCTTGTGTGAAATTTTCTGATGTCTTCGCGGAAACTTGTCTTCGGTTTATTCCGTTGTTCGCGTATCTTTCAAGTTTTTTCGGGCCTGAGAGGTTGCTGCGTCTGAGTCGCGCGCAATTTCACACAAGGTCGCTCCTGCAAAGGAATGGATGAACATTGTACTGGTGACATTATGGAGCAATTAGATTCAAGTCTGACGGGCATTCCCAAGACGCTCGGACTCACCTCCGCGGCCAGAGCGAGCATTGTATTAAGAGCTTTTTTTTTCTGTGAGCGCTACCATCATCGGCGCGTTGTAATTCTCGTTGGTGCTGTTCCGTGCATCAAATTCTCCCAACCTCGACACGAGAACCGTCTCGGGGTTAGGGTCAATGGTTAGGGTAGATTTGACGCATCGTAATCAGACTAATGCCCCTGACGAAAAAACGGCGTCATCATAATCATCATCATCATCCTCGTTCCCACCTCAGTTTCGTGGTGGTACGGATAATGTGGAGGAAGATGATCGTTCTTTCTGTCGGGGATTCCCGCTTCAACGGACTGTGTCGCTGATCGCAGTGAGCGGGAAGCTCGAGGAGAACGAGCTGGCGGGGGCTTTTTTCCCAAGATTCTGAGGCGTGGAGAAAGCATTTTCCCGTGCTCGGGATATGCTTTCTAGAGACATAAAACAAGGCGGAAAGGAGCTCATCAACGATTCCTCAATTTAGCCAAGCACTTGAAATTCTGGATATAACCTCCATTTTCGATGAAGCGCAGATTGCGATACTTCGATTGGGGAGATGACCTCATCGCAGCGGTCTCAAATCCGAAGGTATTCGCGCGAACCCGAGACTGATCTCATTTTGCGTATATATACATATATCAGGTCTAGGTGGATCACTTCGCAAGATCTGGCATTTAATAGCGTCAACAACGAGGGAGACCAAGGGACCAACTCTGTACGTTGCCATTCGCCTCAAACCGTCATAGCGCCACTAAGGGACGCCGGCGTCCCTAAGTTTACCCGAAAATCTTGGGAATCCCGGTCGGTGGCACTTGAACGGTTTCGAACGATGTAGGATGTATGGAACCTTCCTTGATCTGCATACCGAGCCTCCGGCCACCGTATTCTTGACGCAGCATCCTATCTTGTTGAGCCCCACATCGGTGAAAAATTCGCGAATCGACGGGGAGCTCCTTATTATTCGAGGTACTCAAGCGGGGCAATGAATATCGGGGCGTTCCTCGGATACAGCGGGCCTGCGAAAGCCACGGTGGCGTTCGCTCGAGGACGGAACCATGGAGTTCCCGAGAGAAACACAACAATCGCTCCTCCGGCTTCCGATTGGCTCTTCAAGGCCTCCCGTAGGAACCGGCCTACTTCGGGATCCAGTGTTACGACCTCCCGTTCGAAACAACGTCAATATGGTCGATCCATGTCCGCATGTCATGTGAAAGCTGTTCGGACCTGTAGTTTATCTAAAGCCCTCTCTCCCGCGAACGACACGGGAGAGAGGCTCTCGGGGCTTCCGTGGAACGATTACAACCCTAGCTGGAGAGATTCCCCATTCAGAATTGCGAAGCGATACCCCCGTCTCCGCCATCGGATAGGGAGTTCTGACTAATCGATGGATGAGCCGACTCCGACACTCCTTTTTTGCATCATGTTAGCTCGGGGCGGGTCTGGAACCGGTATCGGTACGACTTCGTGAGATGGTCTTGTCCACTGCCAAAAGAGACCAGGAGGGAGAATGTTTCGATAATCTATACCAGTCTCCCAAATTATCCAATACACCCCATTCCACTAGGATCCCAATTCTTTCTCAACGTTCGAGGGGGAGGCCCCTGGCAGCCAACTCTCGAAGTTCCGAAGACGCCACATTCCGTGTACGTCGCTGAGAGAGGGAACAAGAGCTCCGGGATGCATTCATCGTAATCCGCTTGGAAAACTCAGACGCCCCCCTTGATTCCCGTCATCCCAGTCATGAACTAGTCCAGAAAGAGGAGCCCGCCCATAGTCATCTCATGCCGGAGCTTCCCAGGCGGAAAAAAAAAGAAACGGGAGAAAAATGAAGAAAAGCCGCCCGTGACGAGCGGGACTTTCTCCCCTTCTCAGGCCAACCTATTCCTGGGGGCGAATCCTCATGTCTTCGTTTGCGTTTGATCAGTCGGTGCCGTAAAACTCAGGGAATCTCTCAGCGAGGTCGTCGAAATTTTCACTTTTTCGCTTGCGCGACATACGGGGCGAAAACGTGATATAGCCAGGGAGGACTAGAAAAAGTGGTGCCGCAAGAATGAGCATCTCCTTTGACTAGGGACAGGGGTCAGCGCAGTCAACTTCCCGAGACTATGGTCACCACGATACGTAATTGCTGTATTTTCTGGCCCAGAATCTCCCATAGATAAGTCACAGTAAGGATGGGTGGAACGAATGTGCGAACCCTGGAAGAAAATTCCGTAGAGCCGGCCATCATCATTGGGAAAAGCATATTATATGGCGCATGTATCTGATCACCGAGAACGAGATCAGTGAAGACTTTTTAACCTACCTTCTCCTCGCGGAGAAACTGTAAGGCTTCTTTTGCCGCTCCGGTTTTCACGGCGACGTCCCGTTTTTTTTCTTTCTCATATCCGTACAGGGAAAATCATATACGGGTCGACATTTCGATGTGACATCACCCCTCGGTTCTCTCTCTTGCGAGCGGTCGCAGCTGTAGCCAGCGCAGCTGTGGCTGAACGTTACGCTTGGCCGGTTCACCCAAATAATTCAGTGGCGAACCAAGCAGCTAATAAGACTCCTAATAAAAGCCCGAACCTTTTATGGCCGACCGGGGGTTGCACAGCGCAAGCCCGCTCGGAGCGCTGGATACCATACGTTTTTTCCGACCGCTAGCCTTGCTCGAAACACCATTAGAGGGTTTACTCGAAAGTCTCGAATCCCGCCAGGCCTCGTCCGCATCCCTTTGTTCCTGGTCGGAGAGCCGTCAGAAGCGTTGCTGCTTTCGGCCTCATTCGCAACGAAGAGGAACATCGTCGATTTCCATCAGCCCCGATTGGCTCCCAGCACAGGACGGAGGACTGTGATCTTCTAGGAGACCTAGAGTCGCTCCGTTAGCCCTCGGGATGACCGAAACATTGATTGAACACAGGCGGGAAATTCGGAGCACTGAAGAGATTGCGGTTACGTTGCTCATTCAGATGTGTGCATGGAGAGCACGTTTGGAAGGAAGGTCCCGCAGCGCAAAACTGAAATCCATGAGAGCTTTCAACAGTTTCGTCGGGGCTACTCATCCATTGCCCCATTCTCCTCTACGTGTACTGGTTCTCGCGGGGGAATCCTTCCCGAGGATGAATTCCATCCCGAGAGTGCCGTCCCGGAATCGCATGTTGCATAATAGCCACCTGCATCGGATTTCCGCAGGCTGCCTCGAGAATGGCGCGTGAGTATAATTGGATCGTCCACTGCAGGAGCGGATGTCCTCGCGAACGGGTATGTATGCGCTTTCAAAACGGGTCCGATCCACACGATTGGCGATTAGCGTCCGGGGCGCCTGAGCCCCAGAGCGTCAACGCTCGCAATTCGAGATGTAAGTGACATCGTTTGAATTCCCCTCGCTGTCGAGAGCCCGTAATGAATTCCGGACTTATGAACACTACGCCACCGCCCCTCTGTCACTGCCTAGGGCCTTCCGCAGATCGAACATTGAGATGTCTTCACTGACCTGAGTCAGTTATTTTCAAAGTCCCGAAGAGTTTCGGACGCCGAAGCAATTCTAAATCGAATTCACGCGGGATGGCAGCCCAATTCGCAGATGCCTACGGCGAGAGACGGAGCCAAGCGAGTCGAATCGATGAACTGGAAAGAATTCCCGTCCCGGGAGCAGCGGATACATTGCTGTTCTCACATTCACTCCGAGTTGTTGTCTGCTTCGCAGCGAGTAGCCTTTCTCCAGAACCCACTCATCTCACCATCGCTCGGGGTCAGAGAATGATGTTATTCCTCCACTCGTCGGGTTGTCCAATTCGTTCCTATCCAGGGACTCCCTGGAGATTTTCCAAACTCGGCGGTCTTCCTTCCGAATCGAGCAGCTGACTTTATAAGGCTCCTCGTTTCAGACGGTACTCCTGAAACTTTATTTCGGAGGAGCCCCGCCTTCAGGAATACCGCCAGCATCGCAGTGGTCTGGTCTCAACGGTCTTTTTCGGTGTCGGTCGCAAGCGATGAACGAAGGGAATTGCTTCTGGGGACCAGGGACCGAGTCGAGGCTTCCCTCCACATATCTCGCACGAAATATCCATCGAAATATGGTGATCTCGAGCTGAGTGAGCTGTATCAACCGAGACAGAAGGATGCCCGGAGTACAAAGATCTTGGGAGAATGCGTGGATTCCCGACAATTTCTCCCCGAGATGAGGGCTGTGTCTAGCTAGGATCGAGATGCTTATTCGCCTCCCGAAGCGATCTGACTTAGCAGAACGCTGACTGAGTATTTTCGGCTTTTCAAAGGGTGAGAAGCAGTCGAGGGAAGCAATGAAGCGACCGAGCAGACGCTGATGTATCGACTCCGAGCACCAGATAAAGGACTCGCTCCGTCAGCGACTTCACCTTGATTGGGAACAATTCAAAGCATACGAATCGCTCCAGCATTCTCGACCAGTTGGAAAGGAACGAGCAAGGCGTCAGCAGACCCGAGTCGAAAATTCAATATCGGATCTCCGACTATTGTTCCGTCCCATGTCCCATCGAAGTCAGCTTCGATCATTGTTTTTCGCGCATCCCCGCTCGAGAAGAGCTGCGATTGTCGATCATCTGAAGGATTGCGGGGAAACAAGAGCATTGAAGCGAGACCCAGACGGAAAATCTCGATTCCGGGGAATTCCGTTCCGCAGTCAGAGATCAGATCCTCTTCGATTCGAAGATATCATTTCTACTCGACCGCTTTCGTCAAGCTCTCGCTCAGAAGACTTTCGGGAATCCAATCCGCGAGTCTGGATCGCTGATCATCGCATGGACGCGAGGATACCCCTCACATTCGGAGAAAAAAATCGTCGGAGGAAGAATAGAATCGCAGAAGATCCGAGCAGAAGTAGTATGTAGATGCTTCCTGCGGCCAGGCTGCGCGAATGCTCCGTAATGGGATCCGCAGAAGAGATCGGGAGACGTCACAAAGACACTCGCCGTTATCACGTGCAATCATCTGAAGTCCCGCCGACAAAGGAATCGCAATCAACGAATTCGAACAAAGAGGAGGATCAGGAGCACAGCTCAGGGAGTTTTACAGCTCCGGATTCGGAATTCCTCTGACAATGAGCTCGATGAGAAAGTCGTAGTCGAGCGACCATGAGTTCTGCAGCGGATATTTATGTACATCGCGGCCGTCGCTGACTCCTGCCCATTTGGATGGCTCCTCGAACGGTCTTACATTTCTCGGCCATGAAGTCGTATTTTCCTGCTCGTCGCAATGTGCCATAAGAACGACACGGAATTCAAGAGCTCATGTCGCGCTGAGAAAGTCTCCAGCGCGACTCCGGACATCTGAAGGAGCCTTCCTCCGTTCGCACGACAAGAGGAAAAAAGTCGAAAATGGGGATGGCTCGTTTTCTTTCAGCGGATCCGCTCACTGAATTGGTCCGGTGGAACCCAATGGGACACCGACGTGTTAGCCTGAGACAAAGCTCGGTCCAGGAATGCATCGTGAATATAAAGCGTTCTGATTCATGGAGCATCGGACATACGTACATATAAGCTCTTCTTCGAAGTGCTACCGGTCGAGCCCTCGATGAAGCTTGGAGGAACCTCCGGAGGTGGGGCTGGCCCAGTCGCAGAGCATAAGAAAGCTGAAGGGAATTCCGAATAAAATCATTGGAACTCTGCCCGAATCGAAACGCGAGACTTCTCGTCGAGTCACAAGACCGTTCTCCTCACATCTTCCGAGATGAAAGCTCAGAGTCGGTACCATCTAGATGTCGAGCTCTACTCTGTTCGCTCGTCACTCAGCGCGGGAAACGAGCGGCAGGTGGTGGCCGTTCGCCTGCACGAATGATGTAAGTCCGCCGCTTCGCGGACGAGGCGTCAACATCGTCCAATTCAACTTTGACAGGAAAGCTAGGATTTTTTCCGTTCTATGCGAGTGGCTCCCGAGGTCAAATTGGATTTCAGCCAAAACAAACCCGGCTCAAAGTTCGCTCCTGTATTCTCACATGCTCCCCTAGTTCAAATCCGCGAGATTCGGTTTGGATTGTCCATGGCCTACCTCGGTGACGCAGCTCCGCGTACCTAGGGCTCGGAGCATCGATTGTCTCGTTGCGAACTTCGGGGGATCTGAATGCTTCAATGGAGGGACCCCAGTCAGCGAGTTCAAGCGATTGCTCAGACTCAGTACCTTAGCCTTCGAAAAACTTCAGCATCCGTTCGGAAATCTCGAAACCTCTGGACTCGAACAAATGTCCTTGTGTGGTTCGGCCTCTTACGGTCAGAAGTAGGCGTACAACAGAAAAGGACAGGAAACAAGTCGATATCTCAAGCACACACCAAACTTGCACTCGAAAGTTCGTCCGTCTCGTCTACTCTAATGCTGTCTGAGCTGAGCTCGGAGCTATGAGCTGTCTCCGTCTTCTCTCCACATCACGCCATCATAGACTGAAGCTCCTCGTCCCGCATCGATTTTAATGCTCCCTCCGGGCTCCGATCATTTTATTCCAGCCTTGAAGACACGGAGAATTCCTATTCTACTCTAACTGAGGCAATGAGTGAGAAACAAATGAAATGCGGAGCGGAATTCCCTGCTCGGTACATCTCGTCAAGTTGTTCTCCGAAGAACTTGCGTAGGGAACAGCGTCTGAGAGCTCCGACCCGCAGAAGGTTCCCGAACTTCCGAGGCGAAGTTTTAGTGCGGGTCACGGGAATGGTTCCTCGTATAGAACTCGCTCCCATTTCTTCCTTCCGTTTCTGCTTCCCTCTGTCTTCGTATTTGTCATGCGTCTGTGTTCGCCGTTCTCATATATCCGGGCTTAATGTGCCGGGAATATCCGGAAGGGCAAATGTGGTTCATGGGCTCGGACTCCTACATGGCTTGAGAGCAATTCGTCTACCGCCGACAAATGGAAGATCGCGACGAAAGGGGCTCCCGCTCGCAGTGGAAATAGCTATCGTTTATATAGGCCTTTCCGGTATCGTTCTCTCCAAGTGCCTTCGACTCGTCTCTGACTCGGAGAGAAGTTATTTCAATTCAATAGCGGGCGCATTCCTCTCCGGTCGACTTCTCGTGCGGACCCATGAGTCATGACAGACTCTCCGCGCGAAGAATCATTGACATCGTGACAATGAATGGTACGGCGAAAGAGACTGACAGAAGGCTCGCGGGCTGTTCCGGGGAGCCGGACTCTTGCCATGGCTGTGTTCCGCTCATGGGTCTGCCGGATCCCACGCCTCGCCCACACAATCAGCCAAATCGGGCCGCATGCGCTCTAGATCACCCCGCGTCCGATGGGAGACGGCCACAATACGAGATTCTGTCCGGGAAGCGTAGCCTTCAGAGCGAGAAATGCCCTGGTGCCGAGCGTTGATGTCTAGACGACGCACGGAAAACATAGCGGCCGGGAGCATTGCGAGGCGAGGCGTGTCTGGAATGATTATTTTGTGGGTGTATGCAAATATTTCGCCGTTGGAACATTCTTCGGTTCCCTCTGATTCCCTGCCATGTTCCGCCAGCCAGCGCTGTTGCACATTTCCCTCGCGCTGGGAATGAGCGAACAACGATGAATTCTCTCGGAGACATCCGTTTGAAAGGGATAGAGCGTAGAGTCATGCCAGAATCGAGGGCGGGCGACGTCGACGACTGCGACCATCCGTGGCAACGACGACGTCTCGACGTAGGGAGGGAAAGGAATAAGAATGCCTTCGGATTCTTCGACTACATCTGTTGCCCGGTCTCGCCCGCGGAAGAGAGAAGGAAAGGAGACCTACGAGCTTCCGTAGACGATGTTCCCGACGAGTGGGGGAGGATTCTCTCGCGATGAGATTTTTTTTAAGTCTGTCGACGGCGCCGGCGCTTCGAAGCGTTAGCTCGGAGCTCCAATCCGAACTCTCTCTGTGTATTGGAATCATTCCGTGCAATCGAATTAGCCCAGGCGCGTTCGATTGGGGGCCCTGGTATTCCGCTCGATCCTGAAACCTTCAATCTCCGAATTCTCGACTATTTCTGGCATTTCCCCAGTCAGACCTACTTTCTCGGAATCGGGTCCCGCGCCGGGACGAAGTCGACAAATTCGCTAGCGATGAATCTTCGCTGAGTGCTCCGGATCCGCTCCTCACGTGATTACGACTCTCCACCTTCCCTCCTTCGACTAGTTGAATCTGCACAATCTGGAGGCCGGCCTCTGTCAGTAAAGGTCATCCTGGACGGCCTTGACTCCCTTCATCTACCGTCACCTACCGCGAGGGCCCACCCTAGGTCTTACATGGCCGACGTATGACGTTCTTGCAGAACTTTCGCGGGACTCGGACGCATAACTCATGCCGAGAGCTCACCTGCAGAACACGGGATCGAAGAACCTGCATTTCGGAACCTAAGAGAGGCTGGAAGTTCATTCCGTCGATCCCGACTGTCGTCGCTGCATTTCGCTCGTGGGGTGCTGGAACATGTTGGCGTGCGGGACCCTTACGGGCACGTTGATTCTGACTGGTTCGACAGGCGCGTAATTACGAACTGATGGGAACGATGACGTAAGTCGACGTCGACTGGCCAGCTAAATTTATGAATGCGATGCGTACCGGCGGAGCGAGCTGCTGGGAAACAGGCCTGCTTGTATGTTGAGAGTCCGGTCAGGAATAATGAATGGTGGAATAGCACATCGCGTGCCTTCGCTCGCGGACACTAGCCGGCAAGGAAAGTAAATGGAGCATCAACTCTCCGGGTCATCCGAGTAACACCGGGCTCTGCCAGCTCCGTACGGACAATGTGTGTCACGCATGTATGTCACGTTCGGATCTAGGGAATCTTGACGAGGATGGAAAACGACAGAGCCCAGCGTCGGGCCTGCGTATGCTCGGAGCCCGCACGAGAAATCGAACACGACACCTCACGCTGAGACCCTCCCGAGGAGACGCTTCCCATGATCACGCTAGTTCTAGAAGTGAAGCTCTTCCAGTGTTTATCTGAACGTGATGCGGGTCGGGGATACGAGGATATTGCGAAAATGACAGGATAAGAATCGAAGGTCGATAGGAGTGCGCGAAACCACGTAGACGGCGGGAATTACACAGCAGCAACAGCAGGAGGATCAAGACGAGCAAATAAGGGTCCTGTCTTTCAAAATGTCCGGAACAATAACTGCTCTGCCCGCCGACTGGCCTCCGGCAGTGGATCCTCGTTAACGACTCGGTGAACGGATGACACACTTCGGATCGAACTCTCTGGTCTAGGAAATCGAAGGCGGATCGCACCATCGAAGCGGAGGTCTCGACTGGGCCTGGGCTGCAGAAGTCAAGGAACCCGCCACATGGCTGCGGCTTTCTGCGCATTGGTCGCGGTCACGGAGCGTGCTCCGGTCCTCCATGTGCTCCTGACGCCGACAATGTTTTCGGAGTTCGAGAGTCGAGACTCGAAGGAGATATTCCCAAGTTTCGCTCGAGCCTCCATGATCGATTCCGCTGTCCTCTCAAAGAGTTTCGCTGGCCTCACCAAACTTGCATAATCGCTCGCCGTGATCCTAGTCCGGAGCGAGGTAAGAACGTCCGAGCAGAGTCAGCCAATATCGGCAGGTTGACGACGAGCGCCTGAGCGAGGCTTTCGCAAATCCCTCGAGATCTCCCTCTAGAGCGTCCCTAAAATCGCAAATTGTCCGATGCGCGAGCTGATATTCTGAACTCCCGGCAATCTGGGTGGCGTTGACAGCAGGATTGCGTCGGCGACACCGGTATGAAGAGGATGAACTCCCCGGTCATTTTCGAACAAGGGAGTTCATACGGCTCTTCTCAAGGATCCCTCAATCGAGACCATGGCGAGGGAAGTAATTTCCCAGAGCCGGGCGGGCATCGGGAGTGATGTTTAGTCAAGGGAGAAAAATTTCCCTAATCAGACCCAGAACGCGGAGGAATTCGCATTCAGCTCCTACAGGCTACGTGCACGAATTCCTGATGGAGAAGGTGCTCTCTCGAGAACTTTCCTTACGGCTTCCAGATACCTACACGAGACAAGAGCCGGAATGCCGTCGATAAGTTCGCTCCTGTTTCTTATTAGCGGGAAAATCCTCCGTTTTTCCTCATGTTCGATTCCCGGGAAAATCATAGGATTGTCGGCGCAACCCAATGGGAACGGATGGATAACGATCGACGAGTCATCAAGCGCTCTTGCATTCCTGGAGCAAGTGTGGGATCCGACTCCACAACTTACCTACCTCTCCGTAGAACGACGCTGTTGGACAGGAGAGAGTTATGGATTCGCAGGCCCCCGGCCTTGATTAACTTGACTTCATCCGGATTCTGAATCCGTCGTGGGCGCAATCCTTCAACTGAGGGCTCGCTTAGAGCTTGATGACGCGGTTTCGCCCCGAAATGGGCGACGTTTCGACATGGAGTACGGGAGACGGGAAAGGAAAGAGCCCGAATTGAATATGTTCCGCCAGAAGAAGTCCCCGAATCCGAACGGAGTTGGAGTCGGAAGCTGTTCCCGCATCACATCGAGCTCGAGTCCCACAGTGAAGATGTAGTATAGTACTTCGTTCTACTTAAAGGAAGAACACCCTCCTCGTATGGCTGACTCTCACTGACTGCGCGTGGCGCTACTTTATTCATATTCTCTCCAGAGGGCGCTCCAGTACACGGAAAGCGCGCTCATGAACTTGTCTATTCTACACTCCCCTCCCTATAAAAGAACTAGAATTCCAATCTATCAAGTCCCAGGAACGCGCACACATCATCGAGATCGACCGGGTCTGTCCTTATTCGTTTCGGAGGGTCTGCCGGAGCGACGTTTTCCGAGCTGACTGACCTCGGACGCTTCCCAGGCTCTTCGATATCGTCCGGAGCCGTGAGCGTATCATCTGACCCGATTAGCGTTTCCGTCGCAGAACCATGCTCGGACCCATCGTCTGGGCCAGAGCAGTCATCGGCGACTGGCCGGGTTTCTTTGGGCATTTGTGGTTGACCAACCGCTTCGACTTCGACTACCTCGTTCGAAGGGTCGCGATCCCCTGCGACAGCTGCCTGCTCAAGCTGATCACTTCCGATGAAGTGCCCCAGCGGCTCGGGATTGTGAGCAGTCTCGGTAGCCACGACTGAAGAGACCGACTCGTCTCTTGAGATTGAGGGGCGTTCTTGGCGTTCTAACCGTGGTGCCTCGGAAGGTATTGGGACATCCGAGTCGAAATACGAGCCCGAAATGGCCGTCGTTGCAGGACTCTGTGCGCGGCTTCCGACAGGGACTAATCGGTTATTGTGCCAAGTACGGTCATCAGACGTTCGGAAGGTGTCCGTCCCAATCTTTTCCGTGATCTGGACTGGTTCCGAGTACTTCTTCCCCCCCTTCGCAACGAGAGGTTTTTTTATGCGTACCAAGTCGCCTTCCTGTAGTTCGTGAGATTTAGCAGCCCTCCGCGAATCGGCGTAGATTTTCTGTTTCATTTGTTTGTCGTCCACTTTCGCCCGAAAAGCCTGGGTTCCAATTTCGTCAGCATCAAACGATATTGGGTATTGTCCGCTGACGTCGAGTTTGGTTTTTGGTAGCCTCCCGTGGAGGAGTTCAGCCGGGGAAAGCCCTGTTGTTGCTTGAGCGGTGGAATTGTATGAACCGAGTATCTCGACCAGACGGTCCCGTAGATTCCCACCAAGCATCTTGGCGGTCTGTAGCATGTGACCTAGTGAACGGTTGAAACGCTCTACCAGACCATTGCCGATTGGATGATAATTAGCGCTTCTGAAGTGCTCGACACCGTGTTCGGCGAGAAACTCTTGGAACTCCCGAGATGTGAATTGTACTCCGTTATCGGAAACCAAGACGTTTGGAATTCCTTCGCGATTGAAAATGCGGCGAAGAAATGTGATGACTCGATTGGAGGTCACTTCGTTTGTAAGTTCGACCTCTGCCCACTTCGAATAGTAGTCAATCAAGGCTATCGCGAATTTGGATTGGCTCCCCAAAGTACTGTCTGGTCCGCGAATATCAATTGCGAGTCGTTGCCACGGTCCATCCGGTAGTCTTGTCGGTATCATTGGGGCGGTGTGGGGGACGGCCGTTTTATCGTGGCTTATGCAGACTTCACAAGCTCGTACAGCTTTTTCAATGAAGGAGTCCATGGACGGCCACCAGTATCTGGTGCGCAGGCGATGTTTGGTTCGAACGATTCCGGGATGAGCGTCGTTGTGCGCCAGGTGGAAAGCACGCATGCGAAGATCGGCTGGGAGAGCAATTCGATCCTCTTTGAGCAGTACTCCATCCACACACGCGAGATCAGCTGCTATCGAGTTGAATCCTCCATTTGTCTTTCCTGATTTCGCTGTGAGCGCAGTCATCATTTGTGATAGCTCCGTATCCTTCGCGGTGTGTTCAGCTATCTCTTTCCAAGTGAAGGGTTTCAGTTTTTCTTCGATCGCGGCCACCACCATCTGTGCGGGATCTTCTAGCTCGAAAGTTTCCGGCAGGGGTAAACGTGATAACATGTCCGGTACGTTGTGAGTGCTGCCGCGCTGATATTCGACATTGAAATTGTAGTTTCGAAGTTTTTCGAGCCAACGACCGATTCTCAAAGGTCCACGTCCGTTTCCTTTAGGTCCAAGCAAGGTTACCAGTGCTCGATGATCGGTTCGCAAAGTGAACCGTCTTCCCCACAGATAAACGTGCCAGTGTTCAATGGCGAAAAGGCATGCGAGAGCTTCTTTTTCACCCGTAGAGTATTTAGTTTGAGCGCTATTAAGTGACCGCGAAGCGTACGCTACGGGTTTTTCACCTGATGTGTGCCGTTGTAGCAGCACGCAGCCAAGTCCAATATTAGACGCGTCGCAGGCCACAATTGTCGGTAGCCTGGCATCGAATATAGCCAGAGGACAGGCTCCGGTCACTTCCTCCTTCATTCTTTTGAAAGCCTTTTCTTGTTCGACACCCCAGCGGAAAGGTGTATTCTCTTTGACCAGGCGTCGCATTGGTTCTACCAGATCAGAGAAATTTGGCACGAGCTTCATATAAAACGAGCAGGTACCGAGGACGGATTTGACCTGGGAAGCATTAGTCGGTGTAGGTAATTTCTGTATGGCTTCCAGATTGTCCTGGCACGGCCGGATACCTTTGGCTGAGACGTGGAAACCGAGGAAATCAATTTCTGAAGCGCGGATGACGCATTTCGCGTTTAGGGTCATACCAGCAATACGTATCCGGTCGAGCACTTTATGCAGTCGAGCATCGTGTTCTTTTTCCGTGCATCCGACCACGAGGATATCGTCAAGGTAGATGAGTACACCTGGAAGCCCTGCTAGTACGTCTCGCATGATTGCCTGGAAGGCCGAAGGTGCGGATGCGAGACCAAAACAGATTCTTTTGTATCGGAAAACGCCTTGCGGTGTGACGAAAGCTGTCAGGTCTCGGGATTCTTCAGCGAGCAGGACTTGGTGGTACGCAGAGTTCAAATCCAGTTTCGTAAAACAGACAGCACCTCTAAGTTGAGCGAACAAGTCGTCGAAATGTGGGAGTGGGAAAGCGTCCGGCACGATAGCTTCGTTAACTCTACGGAGGTCAACACAAATCCGCAAATCACCATTCTTTTTCTTGACCACGACCAGGGGTGAGAGCCATTCGCTTGTTTGGAACGGCTCAATGACATCGAGCTGCAGTAGTTCTCCCACCTTCCGCTCTACGTGTTCTCGCACAGCGAACGGCATTCGCCTCATCGGTTGTCGGATTGGAAGAGCGTCAGGTTTCACTTTCACTCGATGTTGATGTGTTTTGACGAGACCGAGCCTCCCAGAGAACAAGTCGCCGAATTCTTTGAGGCAACCCGAGAGTACCGTTTGTTTTCGGGCCACGCTGTTCACCGTTTCGCATTTTTTTTCACTGCAGTTTATCCGAATCTTCAGCAAACTTAATGCGTCCAAGCCCAAGATAGATTTTCTGTCTCCCCGGACAACGAACATCTTGCAACTTATCGACTTATCAAGGAAGTCGAGGGTGCATTGTACCTCTCCAATCACCTCGACGGGATCCCCGCCGTATGATCTGAGATCGATTGATGACGGGTTCAGCCGTCCCAGTTTCGATGTCGGTATGTCTTTGCAGTTTATGAGCGAAGCTGCGGCTCCGCTATCGATGATGAACCGAACGGGGTGATTGTTGACTTTGACATTGGCACTCATTTGCCCGGAATTAAGACTTGTTGAGTAGACGAAACGCATTCCGTTTTTATTCATTGAAGTAACCTCTTGATTTTGCGCCGATTGCGTTTCAATGCAGTCGTACATCTGATTCAGAGCGGCGCAATCGTCCTGAGTTTCAATTGAGTTGACCATGTTCCGCCGATTGCTGGTCCCTGGTGCGCTTGGGTTTGGGCAGACGCGATGATAATGTCCGATGCGGTTACAATTGTCGCATCTTTCGTTGACAGCTTTACAGTATGGATAATTAGGTCCATGCTGTGTTGAACCACATCGTGTGCAGCTACGCGGCCTGCCTCTTCCGCGAGGTGTAGCATTTCTATTATACGACGTCAGCGGTGTCGTCGGTCCGGAGCCTCGCGCTTCCACTGAAAATCGAGGACGGCGCCGCGCGGAAGCGAGATCCACCTCCATCGCCTCCGGCGCGTTTTCCAGTTCTGGCGTCGAGCGGTTGAAGGGGTTATCTGAAACCCTCGGCAGGATTCGAGAACAAATGTCGCTTTTCGATTTCAGGTTGCTGGTTATTTCGATGGCTCGGTCGATTAATTGCTGCGAGTTGAGTCGTTTTTGGTGTCGATGTAGCTCTTCCGCCACTTGCGGGACGTTGGTACTCCTAGCCAGGGCACAAGCGACTAAATCTTCGTTCTTCAAGGCATCGAAATTGACCCAAGAGGCCAATTCGCGGAGGTCAGTTATGAATGCCTCCGTGCTCTCACCGGGGCGTTGTCGGCGTTCGGTGAACTGGATGTAGGCCGAAATGTTCCCCTTGACGTCTAGGAATCGGTGTGCCAGCTTCACCTTGAGCTTCTCGTACTCCGTCGTACCGTCGGTGAAGGGTAGCTCCAGTCCTTCAATGCGTCTTCGGGCTTCTGAGCCGCAGTAGTATTTCAGCTGCGCATGTTTCGCGTTATCCAGAACAGTCTCCTTGGCTGCTAATCGGCACTCGAATTCCTCGATCCACCGATGCCACGGGATCGCCGGAACATCACCCGTGTTCAGGAAGAATCGTCCTTCCACAGCCGTGATGAATTCCTCCATGATTCACTTAAGTTTTCGTTGCACAAACGATCCTGCCGACTGCGCCAATGTAGTATAGTACTTCGTTCTACTTAAAGGAAGAACACCCTCCTCGTATGGCTGACTCTCACTGACTGCGCGTGGCGCTACTTTATTCATATTCTCTCCAGAGGGCGCTCCAGTACACGGAAAGCGCGCTCATGAACTTGTCTATTCTACAGAAGAATCACAGCCGGCAGCTAAATATCTCCTGTACCTCCCAGGTTATCGGATCTCGCTCGGAATAACCCTCGACGATCACACCAGATACAGCCTCGTGCATCACAACCAATTATCGGTCTTCTGCAAGCGGCCGCATCTTGCTACAGCACTCACCTACGCGGGTGTTCTCTGTCCGAACGAGCAGAAATTAGTTCCCGAGACAAGTTGTTAGCAGCATCCTGGTGAACGGCGGCGCGGCTTCCATCGATGAGACAGCGTTCGGCGATGCGCGAAATTCCTCTTGGGAAACAAGCGCTCGCTCCAGTCGACCGGAAACACCTTTCCCTAACAAGCAATTGAGTCTTGAGCGAAAGCTCGGGTTATGAATTTTTATTTTCTTCCCGCTGCCAGCATCCACAAGCAAGGAGGGGTAAGGATCGAGAGCTCGTTCCTGCTCCCCGCTCACGGGAAGTCCCGTCGATGCGGCTCACTTCACCGAAGGCTGATCTGGAAATAGGCTCTCCTCTGGATCCCCCGACTCTAGGAATCGCCGGGCTTGCGGAGATTCCGAATCAAAATGTGGTGTGTCACGACGGCAACTGATCGAATATAAGTCACCTCTTCCCCCGTATAACTGCAATACAAACATCACCGTTCCCCACGACCGCGATCTCTGAGAATAGAGGGTGAGCAGCTGATCGCGTTTTGATCACGGCGCGCGACAGCGGGCGATTTCCAGTGATTCCGACTAAGCCGATTATTTATTATTATTGACGCATACTTTAATTCGAGCTGTTCGAGCAGCCACCTGAGCTTCGAGGACTCTGTCCAGAGAGGCCGGGATTGAGTAAGTATTCGCGCTCGTGCTTGAGCTCCTCCTGTTCCAAGTTGCTTCATTGATCTTCTCTTCCGCATCTTTGCCGGTCGATCGAAGTCAGCCGCAATCACCGTCGAATCGACCGGGAAAACCGAGCGAGTGACGACGGACAAGTGCTCGAGGTCGGAACGGCGGACAACTGCTCGAGGTCGGAACGACGTACCATTATTCTTAGTGCTCGACGGAGTAGACATTCGCCAATGCAAATCAAGCCTCAATATTACTCTTGTGTACCGAGCGAAGTGGCTGTTCACACAAGGGTCGGCCTACGCCTAGAGAAACGCTCGTGTTAGCCCGTTCGTTGGTCATCGAGGCCGCATGCGACGTTACATAGCCGTAAATAATAGAAGGCTCAACTCGCCGCCACTTCCGACGAGCCTTGTGCGAAGCTCCTAGAGCTGGAGCAATCACCGCTGACTCGGTAACACTACTTGTTTATTACGGCACTACCCGGAGTAAGATTCAATAAAAAACCCGATCTTCCACCAGAGGTTCGGGGCCGTTCTGGTGCCCCGAGTTCGAAACCCACAACGGCAGTGAACTCGCTATGCGACTCTGCGGAGCGCGATCGGTCAATGGATCGATCAGGCAGACAAGCTGTTAGCTTGAAGAGTTTGTCGATGAATTCTCGATCCCGAGAGAATCGTTTACCGCGCGGTCATCGGTCATATCGGGGAATCCGCGTCGACATCAATCGTTCCATGACTCGGTCAGCACTACACACCCGTCAGAGTACGCTGACTGAGCGAGACGGAGCACCCAGTCGTGTTTGAGTGGACTGCGGAAGCTTCCGTACGATTGAGCAGCCCCGAGGCACGCGTCATTGAATCGGAAGTCGGACGAATGCGGATGGATTTGATGGGGGCTGCCGACGCGTCGTCGACGTACAAGCTTCTCACTCGTGAGTGATACGAGGTCTCGCCGCATTCATTATCGCCTATAAGTTTCGGAAATCAAGGCGGAGGCTCCCGTCACCTGTCGAGCGGTTACCTCGAGCAAGCCGGCTGCCAATAAGACTCCGTCCATGAAGGAATAGGATGGGGGAAGGCTCGCTCTAACGCGGCCAGGAAGGCGAAACTCGGTGGACTCGGGGACGTATTCCCACGTCGATCCCTCACAAGCTCCCTTTAACGCTCACCATCCATGGCGGGAGCAGCGGCAGAGGAATGAGGTTCTGCGCGTTCTCAGCATCAGAAGCCGAGCTCCTGAAGACTTTGGAGAACTGTACCTCGTAGTGAGGGAATCGTGTGCTTTTGGGGGATTCTCCCCGCTGTTGAGCCGCTGTATCAGACGAACGAACGGTCCCGAGCGCTAATATTTCAGCATTTTGCAACAATCCTCGACGTCAACCGCTTTGATGTTCGGAGGGCAAAAGCCGCCGACAGAGCGGCCGGCCGACGGCGCGAAAAATTCGAAGACGCTGCCGAAAAACTCTGCCATGGGGTGTCGGAGCATTCGGGCCCATATTGAGCTCCGATGGAGCGTGGAAAATGTTTAGTTTGCAGCTGAACGCGGCAGCTCCGTGTATCGCAGCGATGAACCCCAATCCTAGTAAAGTCCGAAAAGCTCCAAACCTGGCTTTGCGAGAAACGACCCGCCTGCCAATAAAGTCAACGCTGGACATGTCGACATCCCTTCGATCGCTGGATCGCTGTTGTCGTCGTCGTCGTCCGTCGTTGTCATTTCCCTTCGCCAATTACGGACCATCCTCTCGAGCCCAGCGCCGCCGTGACTAGATGAGCGAAGCGGCGCGGCGGGAATATTTGTTCCTTGTGCGGAGGCCGCCGTATCCGACGCAGTTTCGACAACGTTCACTGTTCCTGCGATGTTTTCCAAAACGACCGCAGATCTTTTCAGCTCGCAATCTGCGCAACGACCACCTTATCGGGGAGCGACGAAACGAACAGTCTCTGGGCCATGGGCGTTGGGGAAGCCACGACTGATTGGCCTCGGAGCACTTGCGCGCCGAGGAACAACAACTCTGGGCCGCTCATCGCGCAATTTGTTTCCCACCGGCTGGATGGCGAAGCCGATTCGACCGTGGCCGTCGGCGAGGGCTTCGAGAGGAACACGGAGAGGCACGGGGCTTGTCTCAATGCAATGACCGGAAAAGAAAACATCAAAACTTGCAGCTGCAGCAGGAACAACAATGGTGCATGACACCCGACACATGGGCCGACTGTTTCGGCTCCACCCGACTTATAACGAGATAGGCAGAACCTTCGTCCCCTATCTTCGACATCTTTTCAGCTCGGTCCGTTTGCTTCGGAGAGGGCCAATATCGGGAACAGAGATTGGCTGTTTTAGGCCGCGTCCATTTCAGCCAAGCGACCGTCGGATCTAGGTCCCGACGGATGTACGCAGCTCTCATCCCTAAGCCACCGTTACGAACGAGTGACGTAAGCGACGGCTTTTTGGAAGGGAAACAAGATATTCTTGTGATGACAGAGGACAACTCGTCTTCTCTCGTGTACGGATGGATCCATCTCGTTTTATTTGGGCAGTCCACCGAGGAAATATGCAATCACGCAGACGACGACCCGGCAGCCGTCATTTACGGGATGGCGTCTTTGGGAGACGTGGCAGTCGCATTGTCGTCGCCAGAAGAAAGCTCCGCTTCCGAATGAGCCACTCTGGTGCTCATGGCTATCGCTCGGAGGAAGAACGTCCACATGACCACTGCGAGAACGGTCCCGCCACAGAAGAGGATCAGTCCTGCTTCGAAGTATTGCGTCAAAGCCGCCAGACCGGCCCCCGATGCGCACAGCACGACAATCGTCCCCAACCAAAACATGCAGAACGCATCCGTGCACGCCGGTCGTGCCGCGCCGGTCAATCGTTCCATTGTAAATAGGGTCTTGTGACATTGAGGGACGATGTTTCGAGGACGCGTCCCACAATGGCAAGTGTTTTCTTTCGGCATCTACTTGTCACATACGGGCCGGGGGATTCCGTCGTCACCAGAATGTGCTGAGCCCGGATCGCGCTCTCGCCTCGAGCATCTCGAGCCGTTGAACGGAGATGTCTGAGTTTCCGGACAGAAAATACGCACACACACACACCGAAGGGATAGGAAGCGGAACGCACTCAGAAGAAGTCGGAGGGCAACATCGGCCGATAAACCCGGCTGCTATGGCCCCCTCTACGTCTCACTGCAGACACGGCGCGGCGTCTTGAGGCACGACTGCAGCAGTGGAGCTATAACATGTACGCTGTTGCGTGCAGATTATATTAGCTCCTGGACGGCTTTCTTGAAACTCTCCTCAAGAACGACGTGTCTCCGGGAATTCCGTGACGTGTTCCATTAAAGAACTCGTGCCGAGAGATAATTTCGGGAATATCGACGCTGAAAGCCGCTGGATAGAGGATTTTGGGTGATGCCTCTGCACGGACGTTCTTATTCCTCTGGGTCGTCGGGATCATGGGAGGCCTGAAGCCAGGACATTGTTCGATTTCGGCTGCGCGTTGCTTGCGTCAGATTATGGAAATTTCCCGTCCCACTCAGATCTTATTAAAAAGTGCAGTGTCGAGGAAAGGAATTCGCCGGATTCCTCCGAAGGTCTCCGAAGGAATATCTGAGATGCCTGAGTTCCGGGACATCCGAGATTCCTGTCTCCTGAGGTCTCCAACAATGCGCACGGTTCCCAGCCGAGGACGAGGGGGGTCCGCCATCAATACCTGGATAATTCAATTCTTCAGGAGGAGCTCACCCTTGATTGTGCATTCCGAGGAAACCTAAAATTCCTTGTGTGGAAATCTGGCTCCCCCTCATCTTATCGATTGTCTGAAAAGAAACTCCAAGGTACGGGATAGGATTGGGAAAACTCCTGGGTCTCGCACAGGGTGTCATCGTTCTCGAGTTGCCTTCAATACAGCGGAACTTTGCGACGTATGTAGACAGAACTTTCGCGCGAGGAAGATGATCGCTGAGGCGATCGAGCCGAGCGACTCGAATGTGGTGCTCGGCTCTGGAGAACACAGTATCCTCTCGACAGATCTCTCTGGAAATCACTGGAACATCAGTTGAGAATTCCGATGGTTCTCCTCCGAAATGAAAGTGGTCTGGAGATTGAAAATTTCATCGTATTTGTACGATTCTCGAAGCAACCTGAGAGCGGTCGCCCCGAATCGCGTCATCATTTATCACAACAATTAAAAAATAGAATTTCTTCTCTTTACATTGCCCTCTCTCTGGATGACGACACAAATATACACGTCCACCCTCATTAACACTGGTGAGGCTCTCATGTGCCATTCGGAGTTATTGTTCGATCTGGTGCTCTTTCCATTCGTCGATGACTCGTCTCATCCATTCCCTGAGCACGTTCACAGTTTTCCACATATGAGCTGGAAAGCTCATATGAGATTCGATGCTCGCGATGAGATTCGACTGCTCGGAAGCCGTCCGCGAACTAACTTGGCTTGATGCACAGCGATGCCTCGGAGCGCGATCGACGATCTGTTGCTCCGACGCGACGTCATCTATACACGGAGAGGTAAATCGGTTCCCGCGGGAACTTTCAGGACGAAATCAGGTCCGAATCTGGATCGAAAACTTGCAGCGTGTAAGTTTTCCCAGGAGGCGGGAACTGCGCGGGAAGCAAATGCGCTTCGTGGCTGACCAGGCGTCCCTTGCGCTTTTTTCTTCTCGGTGGTGGCTCCATGAGAATCCACCTGACGAACGTAAATATCAACCACAAAATTCCGAAAATCACGTGCAGTAATCCAATGGGATCCGCGTGCCGCATCTCCCAAGTCCACGAGTCCTTATGATCCTGTCCGATCAAACTCACAATCACAATCAGGAGGCCGAAGATCATGACGCAAAAGCCAACGAGGATCATGATGATCGTACTCGGTAAAACGCAGCATTTTCTGTCGAGCTGAGGAACTTCGGTGCCGATGTTTTTTCGGTAGTGCAGCACTAGCATTTTGAGGGGGTGCGCTAAAACAGCTAGGAGCCTTAGCTCTTTATGAGCGTACCGGCTCAAGTTTCGCGGTGAAGTGAACTCCGTACGCTGGAGAGGGAAGCGCAAGTCAAGCCCTCAGGTGGAAAGGGTGTGTTTCGAGGGAGGGTCAGAGAACGGGGTTCGGAGACCCTCACCAGCTTAGCACGAACTAAGTCCCTGCACTCGAAGATGCACAACTCGAGGAGCCCGGACGACCACTCCGAGGTCTTCAGCGAGTGTCAGCGTCTCTACCTCCAAAAAGATCAGACGGACGAGATTCTCGGGATCCGACTTCCGTCCGTCAGACAGAAACTCATCCACAAAGAATGGAGACCGCGGGGTTCTGATTTTTTACCGAATCCGCGTATCTTTGTCGTGTGAATATCTCAGTCAGGACTGGAGGAGTCTGGCCTGGAATTCGAGATGCTTGTCCGTCATCGAGTTCCCATGCAAGCCCGATATAGGGGCTCCTACCAAGAGCAATGAGCCAACAAACAAGCACAAAGTCCACAAAGTCGGTCAAGCCGCACTCAAGGCCGTCGCCGCCGTCTGCAGCGATCACGTTTTTCGCGCCCGCGCTCCAAGCTCTTACAGAATGAATGTACGGCTCCCGACAGTGGTAGTCCGAGGCTACGGAGCCTGATCCGAGGTTTCAGTAGAACTCCTGGAGCGAGGAATCCATCGAGCGTGTCCGACACTCGCGAGGAGCGTCTTTTCGCAGCGGAACTATTCCAAACAAACATCCGACCGAGAGCTCAGAGCCCTCAGCTGTTGAATGTGGAGGCTTTTTAAAGTGGAATTTCGAACGGCTTCTGGGCTAAACAAACTGCGCTTGGAAAGCTTTCGTTCTTTCAGCACCTGCCTCTCTCGTAGAGCAGAAGGAGAATGCGAGCAAAGGTCAGCTCGCCAGTCGCCTGACCTGCATACACTCGAAAACAGGTATGGGAAGGACCAGCCGGGCGAGCAGCCCGGGGGCTTTTTTTCAGTGAGCCTTTCGTGGACGTGCACCGTGGGAGACTCTGGGTCCGCCTCGAATTCCTCATCTTAATTTCATGGCGTTCAGGGAAGACTGGATCCATTGTCGGTACCGGTCGGATGCATCCGAGCTCCCTAAAGCGTCGTCCTTCTCCTCCCTGCGTGGTCCTGCTCACACCGAGTTCAGGGAAGTAGTCCCGTCCTGTCTTTCGAAAGATAGTCCCGAAAGGCCGTCTGTCAACGTAAGCCGATGTCAAATACGTGCAAAGCTCGACCACGACCGCCGCTTACTCGACCACCTGCCCTTCGTTCGAAGGCAATCGCGCTCCCGCCCTCCCCCGAACTCCCTCCAATCGGGACACACCGAGTCGAGGAGAACAGGAAAGGAATTTTGGGATGTTCCAATGCTGTCCATGTTTTCACTCGCTCTTCATGCAGAAGCCCGATAATCGTCGTCGTCGAAATGAAAATCCTTAGCTCGTAGCCGGGAGATCGTGCTCTCATGACTGAGATCACGCCAATTGAGGACAGCTCCTCGCTGCAACACTCGCCATGACCCAATCGGGGAGGAAAGGGACTGCGTTGATAAACGCCGGTCCGAAGTTTCCCGCGGCCGTTGGACAAGGATCTGAGGTCGTTGGGGGATAGCGGAGCACTAGAGAAGCGAATGAGTTCGCCGGCGAAAAATTGACCGAGTGCGTGAGTGTGCGAGTGGACAACCTGTAGCCGCACGGGGACCTATTGAGACTTTTGGCGTAGGCCACTTATCGGTAAGGGAGGGTAAGGACCGGCCTTTCACAAACGTGACCAAGGACATCTGTCCACTACTCCAATGGATGCCTACGGTAGCCTCAAGCCGCCTTCCGCGCGTCCTCGCACTTCGGTGTCCACCACGCTCTTGCACACTGGGCTGCTCCTCGTCCTGGGCTGCTGCTGCTGCCGTCACCGTTGCCTAGCCAAGTACGCGGCTACGTGCGCGTAAACAGAGCTAGTCTAAAATTCTCGTTAGTTGGAGCAGCGATCTGTCGTGGAGAGCGTAAAAAGCGCCCGTTCCACTGCGTGCCGATGAGAGAGAACTTCGCAAAATGTTGATCAAAACCCTAGCTGGCTCCCGACAAACCGACGCCACCACCTCGTGCACCTCGGGATCTCCTTCGGGAACGACGTTGCCGCCGCCGCCGCCGCCGTCGTCGTTGACGTCGACGACGACGACAACACAAACAGGCCAGACGGCCAACAGCTGATCGCGAGTGAGGTATCGATCGCCTCCGTACATTTTTCACGTTACCGGTTCTCCGCCGCTGCTCCCGCAGCCGCCGCTGACGTCGCCGCAGCGGTCGTCGTTGTCGTCGCCGAAAACTCCACCCGCCGTCGACTTCGAGTTCAGTGTCAGTTCACTCGGTCGAGGAGGAAAAGCAGCAGCAGCAGCGGCCACAACAGCGACCCAAGCTCATCACCACCGTCTCTCGGTTTAACGCCTCTCCAAGTGCTTCTCGGCGCGGTGTCTGCTTCCGCCGAACTTCAAAATGATGGTCCGATACCGAGGCCGCATGAAGGGCCATGGCCAACCCGGCATCCAGTGCACCCGAACGTTCTGGGTAACGTCTTTGACGTCGGTCGTTTGCATCTGCCTAATGCTGTGTGTCGTGTTCCTGCAAAGCAACCGCCGTGTGGCCATGGGCCTGCTTGCGGCTGCGGTCACCGTCACGGCGCTCGGTGTTCTCAAGCTGATCCAGGAGAAAATTTCTCAATGTATCAAGAGAAAACGGCGGGACGTTCAGGAGCAAACGTCCGAGCAACGCGACGACCCGGTGTCCGTCTGAGCTGCAGCTCGAGGTCCTGTGCATCGAATGCAAGTGCTGCGAGTGAACGGGCATCCATTCGCTGCTCCGGCGAACAAAGTTTCGAGCTACCGGATGCCTGGGCACTCCCCGTATTTCTTCTCGGCTATCGGTCCCATTCCCTGCCCTCAACCATATCAGCCGGATGGAATTTTTACAACTGTCCGAAATCAATACGACTCGGTGACTCAATTGGATGAAGTCGAGAGTCCCTTCCGTCTCTCGAACGCAATTCGATTAGACTCGATTGGAGCGTGGAGGAACTTCCGAGACGTAGAAGAAATTGGAATGTCATCGAATTCGGATCGACAGGACCGGAACCTCTCCGGGACTCCGCCACATTTTGCGGAAGCTCGTGTGCCACAAGTGCGAGATCAAGAAACCTACTCTGCATAGTCTGCTGTGAATCAAGTATGCTGCGCGAGTGGAATTTAATATTCTACACATCTGGAATCAACAGGGCTCGTCCTAAGGTCCCGAGTGTGCTACTCATTTATTAAACTGGGTGTACCTGCCTCGGCATGTTCTACATACCATACATTTGCATCTATATAGCTCCACCGACCAATTTGGATATCAGCCACGGGAACAACGCATCTAGTGAGACTTACCCTGTTAACCTCGGTGCTATTTCATCGCATACCGTTTACGGTCTCTAACCGGACGGATATTGAACGAAGAATGTTAATCGACGACAATTATTTTACCTGCGGGAGGAGTGTTCTGAGGAAAGTGGAAGCAGGGACGCCCTCCCTCCCCTACCGCTTGTGGATATTATTCCCGCCTCGCATTGGATACAATCAGATACCTAACGAACCCACGTATCGAATCCTCTATGGTTGTGTGTGCTAGGTAGATACGGTAGCGAATGAAGAGTTTCCCCTGAACCAAGATGACCTTAATCGTTCCAAAGTATACTCCAAAGCTGTTCGGACGATATGACGGAATCAGCGGCAGCCGTCAGCGGACGATGTCCAGCGTAATCCGGATGATCGTCGTGTCGTGTGAAGCCTCGCTCGTTCACTAAACCCCCCATGCTCCCCGGACCGCGCAGGGAGCGCCTCTGCTCCTCTCGATGGCGTCGGAGTGTCCAGGCTCAGCTGAGTGAAGACAACGATTGGGCCTCACAGGTCAAGCTTCGAACTCCTCTCTGATTCCCCGGAAAAATTCTGGTCCCGTTTTCACCCGCTGCCAATTTCCATCAAATCACCGTGGGGTCAGTGCGCGAGGAGAGGTGCGGGACGGGGACGAAGGAAACGTGCAACGACCGTCTTCCCGATCGAGATTCCCGTTTCAATTGAAGCTTTTCCCTGGCAACAACTTCCGTAGACGATTAATGCATTCCTCCTGGCCCAAAATTGGTTGGGAGACTGAGTGAGTCTGTATGGATCCTTTTGGAGATTCCGAATTCCTGGTCGAGTGCGTCGAATTCTCGGGGACAGTCCCGAACTCATGAGTCGAGCCGTGGTTCGCGTCGCTAGGGCTTCTGACCTGAACAGCTGACCGAGCTCCCTTCCGAATTTCGGCAACGTACGTACTTTTGATAGATTCGAGAAGCCGGCTCTTCGTTTGGAGAGAATTCCACTTCCTGTTACAACCGTGGAAGAATCATGAATTTCGGTCTCAGACCGCTTGGGACACTCGGTTGTACGATTGTGGTACCGGAGTGCTTGGGCCAACGAAGCTTCCAGCCGCTTGTGAATAAGGGCCGAGATGACCGCGGGGTTTTGAAGATCTGCCGACTATCGCGAAACAATGGTTTCCCGCTCCCTCTCCGAATGGCTTCTCGGAGCTCGCTGCGAATTCCCATCGCCGATTCCCGAGCCGTAATGGAACTTTTTCGATTAAGGAACTACTAAGCGACCTCGAAGCCCGGAGCGAAGTGTTCAATTCTCGCTCGACTCAAAACCGTGTTGGGACACCGGCCACAAAGGCTTCGAAATGGCCGGTGCTCAATGAGGAGAAAGATGTGCGTCGAACGGAATCGTGCTCGGGTGATCCGCTGCACACCGCCTTGGAAACGGAAACGCGAGCAAACAAGCGAGCACGAAGGAAGAAGCGTCGGTATGTCGAGTGTGGCGTGCTCTCACCAGACGGACTCTGTACGCAAATGGGGTACCCATTCATAGGCTGCTAGTCCCTACCTGTACCGTCGCGTCGGTTCAGGCTTGCGATTCCTTCTACGCAGATCACCGACCGGTTTGTTCACGATGAGGCACGGCGGCACCCGAGGACGACCGCTGCTAGGCATGGCGATGGTTCCATCGACCGGTCTGACGGGGAGGCGGAGCGGGGCGAATAGGGCATCTGTTCACACAAGTCGTACCTATAACTCATTGTACAAACCTGACAGTGACGGACCCGAACCTCGAGGTCATCGGAGATCACGGGTCGAGTTGTTTCCCCGAGACGGATTCTTGTCAGTCTCCGCTGGTCAGGTAGACAACTGAACGATGAGGGGAGACCTCTATCTGGTGAGCTGATAAGATCTGTTTTTTTTTTCTGGTTTCTCTGACCAGCTCCTTCAGCCGTTCTCGCGCAAAAGATCTTGACGCGTTCGCTTTTGCCTGAGCTCACTATTGACAAGTAGATCTAGATCCCGTTTCGTAGCCCCGCTGTATCAGCGCCGGGTCGGAACGATGGCAATGACAGTTGCGTACTCGGAGCCAGAACACTCAGTCGGTGGAATTCTGAGCCGGGCTCCAAAAAATCCTCTGCAGGAGGGAGTCACGCGTTTCATGCGCAGGACGCAACCCGCGTTCCACTGAGGAGTCCTCATCGGATGGCCCAGTGCACTGAGCGGAGCCGCGGACTCGGCAGAACGCAGTCAGATGCGCTGCTAACAGCCGGAATGAAACGAGTTTGAGTTTAATATTCTATACGAGGACGCTGAACATTTATTAAATTGCGTGCATGTCTCCACGTCAGAGGGCTCTTAATGCATTCTCGTCCTCGTATCCGCGCCGACCTGCTAGAATGTCAAGCACGGGAGCATCGCATCAGGCGAGTCGACTGAGCCCTTCAAGCTACTTTTCCACAAACTGTCAGAGCTCTCCGGTCGTCTGCTGTGTATTGGATAGCTGGGCTGATACACATCCAGATCAATTTTGGTAAGAGGGTGCCTTCTTTTGAAAACCTTGGAGTCAGAGAGCGGAGCCTCCGCTGGCATTGAAGCATTGTACCCCGGTGATTGAAAAGTTTAGAGGCGGGGGGCCGAAACATAAGAAGACATCTTGATCTCGAAAGCTATCAGAACGAAAATAGTGTGTTACTCGAGTCCAATAACTGGGATGGATAAGGCTCCTGATTGTCAAGGAGTCGGAGTGCGTAGAGAATGTGGAAGGATGCGCCACACATCTCGCGGATTTATCCGTTCTCTGCGAGTATCCAATTGGACGTTTTGGTGTCTCCGATGAGCAGGTGGCGCGAGAGCGGGCTCTCAATCTAGCGGTGTGAGCTCGCTCAATCGCGTGCTCTAGCTTCTGTGATCCCCTAGAGGTAGGGTTAATCGGAGTCACGAAGCTCGTGATGAGCAGGTCGGAATTTGTCGAGTCGATTCCATACCCGCTCTACGAGGTCTTCCCTCTGAGGGCAACTGAATCAGGACCCGATCCCAAGGACGTTCGGTCTCGGATGACGCATGGCTGGACATCTGATCGGAGTTTAACCCGATCGCGACGGATCATTTAGCGCCTTCACCGAATCGGCCATGCCGGTTGAGAAGGAAACTGAGATCCACCGCCGATCTCCCGAAGGTTTTCTGTCGATGGACTCCATATATGGCTAATGCATATCCGATTCAGTAATTATTATCATCCCATGGGCAAAACGTGTGGCTCCGCCGTCATCTCTCTGTTCCATCAGTGTCTTCTGTGTCACGAGTCCTGCTGAAGGTTGAATACTGCTCTCGCACACCTGCCCTATGACAGAGATTGATGGTACCAAGCAAACCTTTCCTCGACCGAGAACACTGACCGCGGTTCGCCGCGCGGATATGATGAAGCCTAATGGAGATGTTTTACCTACCAGGGATTCGTCCCAGTGGCCTTGGCTTCTCGGCTCCTCTGCCCTAGTATTCCGATAGTCACCTCTGCTGTCACGGCCACCGATCGGTGCTTTTCGGGGACAGCGAACTTATCGTCGCGAGATGCCACGGGTATCGCTCGTTCATGCGATATATATAGTTTCTATACAAAGTTTCTGGATGAGTCACTGGAGCTCCGATAGGTCCCGTTGCGTCACGATGCGACTCGCACGCTCACGAGTTACCCTCAGCCAGCGGTCCGCGAAGGGTGAAGGTTCGGGAGCGTGTCGACCCACGCTAACCGGGCACATCGGACTCGTAGCTCTTTCGTTTAGACTCGTTTTCCACTGTCGAGGGTGGAGGGTGCGCTGGGAAGCGGGATTTCAACAACGATACGGGCTGGCGAAGAACTTGCCACCTGTGGGTTTCCTTTTTCTGAGATTCTAAGCGGATTCCCACCGCCGTCGCCGAAGGATTGGCCGTACACATCGCTCTTCTAATTTCGTCGATTGCACTCGCCGTTATCGTTTCTGCGAAGCTGACTAAAGATGAAGCATTTCAGAGAGCGACCGAAGTCCACGAGGACAGAAATGCGAAGGGTTCAAGAATCGAACGGCTCCTCGGAAGCTATAGTGATCCTGGTGTGTCTTGACGGAAAGCGGCCGACACGATTTGTACTCGTCGCTGCCACCCTTCGGACACTTTTACTGCACGAGAATCCCGTGTAACGATTAGGGAAGAGGAGAGATGGCCGCGACAGCAGCTCGTGACGAGGGTCATCGCCGCTCATTTTGCCTTCCTTTCTCCGCGGGAAGCCGCATAAATCAGGCTAGATGAGAATATGTAAATCAGGAACATTGCCTCGATACTTTGCAAAAGTGAGGATCTAATGACCATAAGCGGCCGCTCTGCGAGGTATCCATTCGCGAGATGTTCGCTGCGAGCTTCCAGAGGCGATCGATTTAATGCTTAGCGCACTAGAATGATTGTGACAGTCGAGCGTCGAGGAGCGTCGATGAGCCTCGGAACTTTTATGGAGACCCACGAAGAATGTAGGCATGATCTGTATCCGAGCGGAATCCAAGGATCGAATGCTGGAAACTGGAAGGAAATTCAAAGCCCGGTCATGGATGTGAACATGGGAAGCAATCGTTCCAATGAAGATGTGATATCGACTTTCCCCCGAGCGATCCCGGGGTCTCGCTTGAAGACTCGATTTCTTCCAGGGAGAATATCCCCCAACTCATTCAGCCATGACGGATCAGCAAATCTCCCGACTCCGAACCTTCGTGACCAAACATACATTTGTAGATCTAGATATTCAACCGATTGTTTAGGATACCGAACAAATTTTCATTGTGTTGATTATCCGAATAAAGCTTCGCTGAGCTCTCTCGAGCGAGTTGCTTTCGATCGTTTTGCTTCATCGTGGTGATACAGGAAATCGGAATATCAACGGAATGGCTTCAGGGAGCTCAACGACCAAGCATAATTGTCTCATCGAGAGTGCTTTTCCTGATCTCGAGACTTGGTCCCATCGGAGGGCATCGCTGATAGAGGATACAAGTAGGTACATGAATGTATAATCTAGTATGTTCATTATACAGGAGCAGTCTACTGGGATTCCCGACAATCTGCGTCCATTCGCGCCACAATGCGGAGTAGCGAGGGACTTCAGTTTTGCCTTTATGAGTTCATTGGTGGGCACAGAATTCCCGTCGTGTCAAAGTCTGTAGAACTACGTCGGGGGGATGTGGAAAAGGATAAAGAGAATAAGCCAATGGAACCTTTTGGAGTAATGCGGCGAGGGGCCGCCGAGTTCCTCGCTCAGCGAGAGATAACGCGGCCGACGCGCCCCACAGCATAAGCTCACGGTGTTCGATTCCAGAGATTCTCTCTTGGTCTGTTCAAAACTCAGATGTCGCTAGAAATTCGTCGTAAACGCTCCGAGAAAGATAATTCCCCACAGGCGAATCGTTTCGCGGACTCTTCTGGAGGTGCCCAAGAATGATCCAAGAGGCATACGTTCCACAGTCCCAAGCAAACGGGATGACGCCTCTCAGCGGAGCAGACGGAGAGAAGCTCCATAACGCGAGACTGCGCGTGTCGAGTTTCCAACGCGACTCGACGAGGATGCGAGCTCCAGCCGCCGCCAGGAAACTGTCTCCGCATGAAAACCGTTCAATCCATAAACCGTCTCTCGAGTACTTTTCAGCGGCGCAATCAAGCGGAGAATCCTCCCCTGTCTCTAGGAAAACCGGTTGAGACCTTTAGTCACGTGGGTCGAAATCAGTGATTCAGGAGTCAATCATGGGCGAAGATATGAAATTTCAATCACTCCGGAGGAGATGCGATTCTCAACCAAGCTGTCGCTCAGACGGCGCCGGCGTCTCGAATGACTCTCGGCATAGATATCTCCTGACTCCTCCGGCTTCATCGGCTACGCTGACCCCATGGAATTGGAACTTTCTGCTGGAACGAGTATGGATGGATAACAACGATCGCGAGAAATGATTGATGACTGCTTATCCAAGGTCTGCGATCAGCACTCGAAATTTCCTTTTGCATCACGCCCCACAAGGCGCGGTCCAGTGCGGATGGGGATGACATTCTTTTATTGTGACATGGATCCCGCTACCATAGAAGAACCTGCGACCTGCGTAGAGCTTGGGAAGCCGTCGATCACTAGGCTTGGGCAGAGCAGGGAAGCTACGGAGCAGCAATCGCCGTCGGGAGCTTTTGTCGCGGGACATAGAACCCCGAGCGTGGGAGTTTTGACGCGCATTACCCATGAAAAGCGCCGGGAAGCTCGCAGGATAAAGTGATTCCTGTTAAGCTTGCTTTGCAGCGCTCTCGCTCCGCTGATCTTGTACGGGCTCCGGTTTCAGTCTCGTCGAATGTAATCGGAGAAGCGTTTTGCTCTTACCGAGTCGTTGTCAGAAGTGGTTTCCGAAGTAACGGCGAAGGTCACCCTCCCCCGACTCCAGAAAGGATGAATGTCGTCAGACTTGTGCCCTTCCTCTTCGTCAGATGAAAATCGCTCGCCAGGGCATTAACAAAATCTCCTAGACGAATTTACGGATGCGGAGATTCTGGCGGCGATATCTCTGGGCGGTACTGGGCCCTTCCGCGGTTTATATCCAGAGGAAAGAATAAGAATGAAAACCACGATCTCGCCAGCCCGATTGGCATGGGAAGGGAAACTGGGACTCGTCTTTTTCACCATGAAGTTGATACAGGAGATGGCCAACAGAACAAGAATTATTCTGAGGTGCATTCCAAGCTACAACTTCCTTTCAGTTCCGTACGTTTGTCCGAGATCGGTCTCGCTCATGTGAACTTCCCGGAGTCTGAACGAGAAGAGGCCATCCGGCAATGTCGACTATCTGTGGACAGCCAAGAGAAATTAGCCATTCAAGATTCCCTCCGAGATCTCTCGACAGTCGAAGTTCCTGGAAGCACCGGGGCCCCATGTGTTTATGCGGGACAGAGTCCGCCGAGGGAGCGACTCCGATCGTGTAAATGGCCGATCATCAGACCCTCGAAGCTCCTAGAAAGCAAGTTATGAACGGTGCCCCTTATGAAGAATTCAGGCTTCGATTGTAAGACTTGAATGTCTGATACAGAAGCTGTCGCAGCTGAGGTGGGAAAGCTTTTCCTAAACAATATTTGAATAATCGTCTTTTTCCCGAAGCGAATAGGTGGAGGTTCTGCCTCAGAGTTGGAGGAGCTCTCCCAGGAATAAGGTTGTGAGCTCGCAGCACGATGAGAAGTTGATACGTGCTCCCGACTTAGGGTCAACAACCGGGATGGTCTCGTGTGCGGTAAAACGCTTTGGCATTTGCGATCCCTACCGAAAGCGTCGCCTCCCGATTGATTGCATTGACGCCTGCGGAGACGGGCGAACTCTTAACACGTACTGAGAGCCTATGGTGACGACGTTTGTCGATTCCGGTACTTTCAATCAGTGAGCCGAGTGTCTCAGTACACCGCGGGCAACCAGAGCTCGTGCAGCTTGCCGAACGTGCTCGTCAACAAATGCTCGTTGCCCGATATCCTCTGATTGCTCCAGGCGGAGCGAATCCGAATAGCATATCCCATGCGGGCGTTTGCTGGACTTGGTCGATTATGCTTCTGGTCACGTTGCTCATAATAAGCAGCGGATCTTCTCTCTTACGCAGGCTACTTCCTGGGATTGTGATACGCGGACGCGCAGTGCTCCGAGAGACTATGGTTTTCGAAGGATGAGTACATCCTCGTCTAGCCGGAGCCTTGCGAGGCGCGACGTTCCTTCCCCTCATAATAATTATCATGATAATGAAGCCGACGTGAAGGCCGGCACACGCAGGTTCCCGACTTCGCTGCTCGGGCCCAACCATAGCTCGGGAAACTATACCGAGAAAACTCGCAGCCTTTGCACACACCGGACCTCATGCCGAGTGGGTCGCAATACCTCCAACGTGAACACGGACTGGATGAATTCCCTCCAAAGTATGGTCAAGAGACAATCGTGAAAAGATTCTCAGATCAGACTGCGCCGTTTCCCAACGTAGGTCATTTATCAGCTGCGAAAACGAGAATCGCTTCTTCCGGACGGGGAAGACTCAGTGACTCCTCATGATGCCGCGAGTCTCTGGGCTCTGGGGCTGGGAAAGGGAGCAATACTCAGATCTTGAAAGATTCCCGATGGTTGGCTTCCTGTTGCGTCACGCTGGAATGAAATAATGATTCACGCATTCAAGGCCTCGTCTGTTCGCATTTGGTAAAACCACAGCGGGATGATTCTCTTAGAATGATGCGACGTCTCGACGTACACGACACGCGCTGCGTGCTCGATTGAATGCGCTGACCGGAAAATGAAATAATAGAGCGCACGAGATTTCCCCAAGGTAAACCAAGTCAGAGCTACACACCTTTGTAAAGAGAGTTGCAACACGATGTCGAATCTGATTTCCTTCGAAAGCCTGCCGTGAGTGTTCGAGCGAAGGAGAGGCTCTTTCTACCCGCTAGAATCTGCAGCAGATGGCAGCTTTCATTCTTCTTTTCTGAACGAACACAATGCACCTACAGCTTATTGTATAGCATCGGAGACCTTGGAAATCCGTGCTCTCACGCAGAGTACAGGATGACGTGTATTTTTGCACATGAAAGGGGAAGTCTCGAATGCACGTCTGATTGAAGCTTCGGATACGAGCTGGCCTCGGATGTCTCTGGAAATTCCGAATGTAGAACGTCATCCCAGTTTTAGAGGGTTTCGAGAGCCGTGTTCCTCGGGAGTCATTAGAGCGAATATGGAATTCTCATTCCGGGAATGAGCCTATCCCGAGACGGTCTTCAAGAGCCTCGAAGTCGGAATTCTTTGATCCAGGTTCGAGTTCCCGGAGAGGCAATTCGATATTTAGGCGGGTAGTTTCGCTCAGAAATCGAATCAGTGGGTGGAACGAGCGCTCCCCGGGAACTTTCGGTCCCGGACTGTCGCCGGAGTGATCGAGTATGTCCTCGAAACCTGCATGCTGGTCCAGCAAGCGATACATAGTACATACTCCATGAACGTCGTGGAGCTTTCCGAGCGCATGATTGTGCGCGGACTCCTCGAGCGACTCTAGACCCCGCAGCCTCGAATCTTGATCCACGATAGCGAGACGACCGAAATTCCTGAGCCAAACTAATCGGAGGAAGTTTATTCCGATCCCCGTCCGATCCCCGACCGAAGGAACGCTTCCGTGTCTCGAGAAGTGACGACTTCCGTTGCCCCCCGCGGCACTCATGAGGAGAGCATTTCCTACCCACCCGCTGACGTTGCCTCGGAAACGTCACTCTGGAGGTGCCCGGAATCTACCGAACACTCCGGGGAGGTCCCCGCTGAGCGAAAAGCGAGAATCGCGCTGACATCTGCCGAATATTTCCAGCTTCGGAGATATAATTCTTGATTCTCTTCTCCGGACTCACGGAATCCATGCTCACCGTGTAGTACACTCCCGAGGTGCACGATTTACGATCTATGTCAGGATTCTGATGATGAACCCGAATCGGATTCGGAACAGGAATCGACGCGAGGTCGCTATGAAGACCGGCGCAAACCAAAGGGTCAATTTACTCGCACTCGGGTTTCCTTCTATGGTGTACGAAGCCAAGCGAAATTCGGTGGGTTTCCTGTTCCTATGTCACGTTCGCAAGGCGAATAGGGCGGAAGGCGTTCAGGCGAGGTCTCTGCGCATAATGATCCTACACAAGCTCTGCAGCGAAAGAGCTCTGGTTCGGGCAAGAGCAGAAAAAGATGGATGTGACATAGTTCGGGAAAAAGTTTCGGGGTCGGGGTAGTCGATTCTATGCTCCATCTCCGAAATTCGACTTCTCTGACAATGAAGCTTGAGCGAGGTCCTTCCAGAGGTCAGATCCTCCTCGGAACGCCGCGCGGTAGTCGGAACTCCCTTCTGATCGGATACCTTGATGCCTCGATAAGAAGTTCAAGCCCGCCATTTCCACTCCGTCCACTCAACAGACTGCTTTCGAGCCTTCCTGAATACCCTCGGGGCCCGGAGGGGAGCGACAAGGGGGAAGGACTCGAGATCCAAGTCCGGTCCTTGTGTACGGAAAAACGGCAGAAAATGGGAAAATGGTTGAAATGGCTCGGAGTATGTCGTACCGACCGCCAGAGGTCGGATGATGCTGCGGAACAGCAGCTTGAGAGTGGCATCGAGGCGTGCACCCGGGAGATTAGTCTCGAATGGACCCTTGAGACAGCGCTGCTCCCTAAGCGAAGCATTTGACGTTTCGATTTTCCGGATCCTTCGGATACACGAGCGGCGTTACGAATGCTCCACAGGGCGTGCATTCGGACATGATTCTTCTCGCGCCGATAGGAGTAATTACCGGGCATCGATTTCCGCAATCTCCGCTGATGATCGACCGCTGAGGTGATGGAGGTGGTGCGCAGAACGAGATTGAGACACGAGATATATCGTGACGCGGTGTGGCATTTCGTGTTCCGAATTCCTGTGGCTGCAGATCAGAGCGCCTGTCCCCGTATGATTTCCGTTACCCATAATGAAACCGGCGATTCCGCGAGGCTCCCATGGAGTTTATTCGTGGGCATCACGGCCATGTCGCTTTTCCGAATAAAATGTAAATACCTACATACTAGACCGTAGCTGGTCGATTTCGCTCGAGCTCCCCTGCAAGGATACTGTCATGAAATGGCGGACGGTCTTGAAGGTGGTGGCTGACGTAGGTTTTCTGATTTACCTGCATAACTTCGTAGGTGCTGCGAGCTCGAACCGGCGCGTGGTGATTTACGTAATCCCCCAAGGGGCGAGCATAGGGAATTTCACCCTCAGTTGAAGCTGATTCCCATTTATCTTTCGGAGAATTATGCGCCGAAGCTCAATGGGTGCTCGGGGCAACATTCGGGATCAGATTCTCTCATTTTCGATCGACCAATACTGCCCGTCGGGGAACGTGATGTGGGGTGGGATGAGATCACGGATCCTGAATTCCTCCACACAATTTCGGAATTATTGCCGAGTAAAATCCGGAATGATGAAGTCGAGGGCCTTCTTCCGTATCAGCTGATGGGTGGATATGGAATTCATCGGAAAAAGGAATCATCATGAACATCTGCTTTTGCGCAGAGGATCCGTCTTTTTTTCCAGCGATCCAACGTGAGAGCGTTCCGGAGGCCCTGCTTGCGTAGTTGTTGCGATCGGATGTCAGATCGCTCCGTCAAGCCCGATTGAATCCGTCTGTCTGTTTGGTGGGGGCAACATCATTACGGCTCCGTCGAGAACTTTGTTGCCGAAGCCGTCTAACCGGAACGAGCTCGGCCCAATCAGCTTGATGTTGTAGAGCAGCAGTTTCCTCTGCAGGGCCATGTCGGGAGACTGGACGTTCTATTGAACGAGTGGTGTAGATCTCGGAGCAACGGGCAACAGGCTCGTTACTAATATCCTCGATAATGATCGTTGCCTAGACTCGTGTCTTTGAGAGAGAGCTGTTTTTCTCACGGTTACGTGCTGGACAACCATGATTACGACGCAGTCCATCGACGCTCTCCCCGTACGAGCGTCAAAGGCAGAACCTCGGCCTTCGTCGATACCCTCGCGGCTACACGATGCTCCATTCAATCAGAGCGATCAATAATGTCCCCTCAGAACTTCTGACGTCGGAATTGCCGCATCTTGATCCGCCGCCATCGCGATCCTGTACCCGACGGCACGTCACTGATTACGCCATGGACTATGAGGCTGAAGAACCGCACGAAACGTGCACGGATTACTGCTTCAAATCTCCGCATCAGGATTGGTCGAAAATGAGGGGAGTCGGATTGCTCTGACCATATAGTGTCGGAAACGACTTGCGGATGGGTGTTCCGATAGAAGCCCGAGGGAAGTAAGACCCCCCGCCTGGAGAACCGGAGGCTGGAAGAAAAATTGTTGCGAAAAAATCCGAGTTGAGGTCCGGACGGACCCGGACCTTTTCTTGAGTCTATGGCGGCGATCAAATCCAAAAGCTCGAAAAATATCCTCTTCTCCATCCTTCGATTACTGATGTGCCGAATTGGGGGCAGAATCACATGCACCGTGTCCGAGAGACACGGAAACCGTGAATTTCGCGAGTTCATTGGTTTCCCCTTCCACGACGCTCACGGAAGCTTTAATTGGCAACGGGAGTCCAGTCGTCGATGATTCGTTGCCGATATGGGCTGCGAGAACTCTTGCGCGGAATCACGATCCAGAAAACTCCGGCGTCAGAGCATCGTATTACGTAAGTTCCCTTCGGAGCTTCCCCTCCACACCAGAGTCGTCACGGCAGCCTGATCGAACATATGGTACTTTGACGTTCTTTGGCTGGAGTCACGCTCCCGGTGGCAATCCCCAATGTTCTTTCCGAGTTTACGTCACAAAAGGACATCGGTGAAGGCTACAAGCGACGTCACAGCGGCGTATGTCGGGTCTCGGGGAGTAACAGTCGAGCGTGAGTCATCGATCGCTAGCGCCCTCGGAGTCGACTTCACGCCGGTGCGGTCCTCACTACATCCGATTTCCACGTGCGACGAGATCCACTGAGTCCTCCCAGAGTGCTCCCGAACTCATCGCGCGGCATAGGCAGGGACGATGTTCCTTATCACTCGGTATCGCGCGCCGCTGACTACCTCATTTCAAGGCAAAACCTTCTGTGAGGACTTCTGTTGGATCTCGTGGATTGTCGTCGCTGTCTGGCTCGCGGTGAGTGCGTTCACTCACTTCCACGTTCAGTGGGCAGGAATATTCGTGGGAGTTTCCATGCTGATATTGGCATCAGCCTTGGCGTTTTGCTACTGGATGAGATTATTGTACAAGGCTTCCCTTGAGAAAAACATCAAGACAGCCCAGAGGATAGACCGCGAAACGAACAGGATCGCCATCATTCAAGTGGAGGCTGCAGTATCCGTAGCCAGTGAAGTTCCGCGAACGCCTCGTGAGGACGATCCACCGCCACCCTATGAAACCATCCAGATTTGAGGTAATGTCGATGATATTTTCTATACTCCACAAGGAGAAGATTCAGAAAAACCCTTTGAGAGGTTCCTCCGATGCGAGCCGGCCTCCAGAAACATATCGTCAAAACTTTTGGTAGCGGTTTATCGCTTGATGTCGCCGAATCCTGCGACTCGCCAGAATTACGGAGACTCGAATTCACTGTACGTCGTTTTACTGTCCCTGGGCTCACTCATCCATTCAGAGCTCCTCTCCCGTATTCTCGCTCAGGTCATTGGAAGGTACTTTCGTTGATTCGGAAGCTGCGCTTTGGGGCCGCGGGCGCCGGCAGCACCGTTGATTAGATCATGGAACCATCAACGCATCAATCCTCGATATATTCCCCGATATTCTCGCGC
Source organism: Galendromus occidentalis (assembly GCF_000255335.2). Taxonomy (NCBI): domain Eukaryota; kingdom Metazoa; phylum Arthropoda; class Arachnida; order Mesostigmata; family Phytoseiidae; genus Galendromus; species Galendromus occidentalis. The sequence continues at coordinate 543,552 of NW_003805061.1, read as the reverse complement.
AGCTATCGAATGCGCTCACAGAACACTGTTCCGGATCATGAGTATCTGCGGCAGAGCTCCCGGGCTGAGAAAGGAATGGTGTTTCGGTGTACGAAGTGAATTGAAAATTGAGGATTATTAGTTTGTACCCCGGAAAATTACGGAGGACGATGGAACCGATACGAAACGTCTTTACTCGCATTGTGTTGGCCTCGTGCTCCGAGAAGATGCAATTCATGCGTCTTCCTGAGGCTTCTTGGAACCTCAACGGATCGACACGGGTATTCCATGATCTCTCCTGATCTACATCGGGCAAACCAATCAATAACTCAATCGCTCAGTGCTGTTTTCGCAGACTGGGTGAAAAGGGTTACTGGACGTATTGATGGTTAATGTCGAATCATAATAGTTGCTCAACGATCCTGAAGCCAGTGTCTCGGCCTCCTCTTTCGCATGTGGCTTACGGATGCGAAGGCGATTCCCACCATCAAGAGCCGATGAGGGACGGAATTGTTAGCGCCATCCACTGTGCCGGCTCAAACGTGCCTCTCCGATCGGGATATCAATGGCCTCGGCCCGAAGCGCCGTCAATCTCCGTGTTTTTAACTTTATGACCTCAGTGAGAGCTCGGTCCTCGGGGAACAATGAGACAGCCTTCCAGCGCGATTTCAACCAGCGTTCTCGCTCGCGAACTTTTGAGCAAATGCGCGCATCATTCCAGCAAATCATCTTGCCGAACTTATCGCTCTCACAGCGTTCTCATTCATCTCGCATCATTGTTGGGTACCCGGTTCGGATCGGGCGCCCCACTAATCCGAGACGAAAAGAGGCTGGTGATTCCGTCAGTTTAGACTGTAAGATTTGGCTATGCTCAGCGGTCTTGCGATCGACCACAGAATATTTTGTGGCACCATCTCTCCATTTCAATTCAGTCAGCCAGGACAATCCTACCGGAAAACCCCCTCGACTGATGAGTTGGGAACCTGCATTTTCGGAACGATTCCCTCCTTGGAACGAAGCGTTCGAGCGCGCGAGTTAAGAGTCAGATCCGTGGAACGGAATGCAGACTTTTACAAAACGTTCCACCCGAATATCTAAGCCTGAGCTCTTCTGTATGCGGACTGACGGTACATCCCCGTGACCGACCGCTCATCGCGAGCCAATCCCAGATCGTGGCTGTGAGCCCAACAGAGAAGTATCCAGCCAAGATGAGGATCATCGCTTCTAATTCCTCTTGAGTAATTTAATGAGACGTCAAAAGTCACTTCAGAATCGCGGAATCATTACATAAGTGCTTTAATAGCGCACGATTCCGATGCCTCGCCCCTAATCGAAAGGAGGATTCACGATGGGGATTCTGGAGAGAAGCAAGGCTTCATGACCCCGAGGCTTCTCGCCAACGGATCCCGAAATCAATCGAGTTCAACAATCGATCGCTCTCGTCCCTGAAACAAGAGAAACTGTCGCGGCCATTGTTTTCCCCTAATCGGGGCGGGGCGAAGGCCTGCTGGAGGTGAGGTTTTTCGAATAGACTGAAGGGAACGAGAACAAAGCATGCCCTCTCTGGAGGTCCGAAAACACGATTGCGCTCGATTGGAACGAGGAAGTCGTTCGAGTTCGAGAGACTCTCCCGGTCAAGATCAATCGCGTGAGATTGCCCGACAGGCCCGGGAAACCCCGATGAGATACTGTTCGCGGCCAGGACCGCGTCGTCTCGCTCCACATCGGGGAATTCATGAAGTCTTCTCCCCTCCGTTAATATCACAAAACGAAACTTCATCAAGCTGTGTCTGACACCTCACGGATTGGTGTCATGGGCTGGAACAGCGCTGCTGAGGCGAGTTCGCGCAAGATGTGCCTGGGGCCGCGCTGACAAGTCGGGCCCTCGTCGGCTCATGTGACCTGGCCCGGTACCCTCACCCTCAGGAATTTCTGTCTTACAAAGGCACCCGAACACGCCCATGTGAGGCAAGAGTTGCATCCCGAACACCCAACGATTATCGTCCGCTCCTCCGATGAGACTCTCCATGACCCCAGAGAGAGGTCTAGCGAGAGAACAGCGCTACCCCCACGAGATCAGATGCTCTTTCCCTAACTAAACTTCGTCATCACGGTCAAGTGCACTCACGGCGGGGGTCATAAACGTAGGTGGCGTTGGTTGCCGCGGTTTCCATTCGTGACGTTCAAACAACACGAACGTCACGTGATCCGCGACAGACCGCTGAAAGCGGGAATGTATTCTATAAGCACAGAAGTGAGGTCTCGCATGTGAGTTCCAGAGCTCCAGTGCCTGTGGCCTGTGCCAGCAGCTCATCATGTTCCTGACCGCTCGCTATCGAGGGTCCTTGACATCCCCGACAGTGGGGAATCATCTGGATGATGGACCCTGTTGTCAAAGCTGTGAAGGTTGTTGCTGGATTACTTCCAGCGCCCTCATGTTTCTTCTGAGCCTGAGCGTCTTCACCACGATAGACGAAGGTTGGGGTCGTTTGGTTGTGGGATCGTTATTCGTCCTTCTCGGACTCTTCTTGTTGTTTTGCTATTGGCTGCGAAGTGTGTACAAGGATTCCGTGAAACGGAAGGCTCGTCGAGCTCATGGTCGCGACCGGTCTGCGAACCCGGAGACCATCGTTGAGCTCGGGTCGTCGCATTGCCGTCCGGAGGAGATTGAGCCGCTCAGAGATCTTCCGACCTATGATCCTCTTCAGGCTTGAGCAACTCCACGTGCTAAGCGATGCGTTTTCTCAAAGGAGCTACTCTGTCCGATGCCCGCAACCTTCCTTCTCGCGCTGACCCAACTTTCGGCCTGACGGGAAGCCTTGAGCGCTCTCTCCGCCATATTCCGGATGCATGTGACCGAGTCTGAGTCTTCCGAGGATTCGGCTGCCGAAAGACTCCTCGTCGTGGGCTCGCAGGCTGTTGCCTCCGCAGTAGACTCACGAACGATTCCCACACCGAATTCCCTGCTCCATGATCGAAGCCGGAAGTGCGCCATCGAGCGGATGACTCGCGAATCCCTGGTGAGATGATCGTCATCTTCTGGAGAGAAATGATCCTCGGCGTGCTCGAGGGTAGCGGAAATGTTGCGCTGCCTTGCTGCTGAACTATTCCTTTTGTTTGCAGGTAGAGAAACTGGTTCTCGCACGGCGAGCCGTGCGATCAGGCGGTCTCGACCTGGGATCGCCCTCCAGGAATTCCTTCCTCCGCGATTGAGACTGGGAAGGATTCGCTGAGCTCCCGATGTAGCGGGAATCCCTTCCGAGGAGTTTCGCTCGAACACATCCGGGCTCTCATCTGGAGGCGAAGAAGATCGCTGAAGACTTAACATGACTGGATGAGCCGACGCCGGTGCCTGAGGAGACCCTCTGCCGTCGAGAAATACCCGCGCGAGCACCGTGTCTACCCCAGGGCATGTTCCGCAGAGCATGAATTCCACGCGCTCTCATATCGACTTTCCCATCACCGTCATAAGGCATGCGCAACGGAAAACGGGGGAAAAAGCCTCCGAACGGATCGTATACGTCCGGCTGATCCAAATGGCATTCTCCGTCAGGGTCCTACTCGGAGAGGAGGCAGAAACAATTTCTCCCTAGCCTCCATCCCTCGATGGACTGAAGTCATTCCAACAGCCGCCCACACAATCCCGGTCGCGTCGGGACAACGAGGACTCCAGAAATTCGAACAATGATCCCCGGCATCGAAAGCCTCGGAAGTCGTGATCTGAAGCGATTCCCGATCCAGCGGACGGCGGCATAGAATTTCAGATCGTTCAGATCTAGATCTCAATCAAGATCGTCTACCCGATGGTGTATTATAATTATATAATCCATTGTATAGGATATCGTATGCTCATATCATACAGCATACTCAGTGCGCTATGCGAATAAAGGCATTTTGGATCGTTCTCATCATAGGAGTGATATTCACCGGAGTTCTCCCTCGAGGTGGCATCCGACGCACCGTAACTACCCTTCTCTGTAAGGACTACATCCGTGCAGGGCCGAGGGGGAACGAGACGTGGGCAGACTAGCAATGCACACGAGCCCCAAACTGTACGCCGGAATACTGAAGTCGCACAAGACGCCTGGAGATCGATTCCACCCGTCGGGCACCATCGATACTCCGATTGAAAGTTTGGAAACGCATTGAAGCGTGCCGGTCGGGTTCGCCTGTGCTCTTCTGCTGTAGAGACGAAGCTCCGACCCGTTAAATAAAACAGAGACGGCAGAGGAGCTGTCGTGAGCAGTGTCATCCGATCCGGGCAAGGAGTCGGTAAGTTCGTATCGGAGAGTTAACTTCAACCGAGAACACAGAGAAAGGATCGAACATGTGGTCTATCATGAATCATGAGTGTTCCTGAAACGGCTTGACGCTTCCATAGCTCGGACTTTGGATGTTCGAACCTCGCACCTCCATCGGAAGGGGAAACCTTGGGCGGGCGCGTTGGCGCTCAGTGCTGGAGCGAAGGCAAATGATGATACATAGGAGTGGGGACACGGAAAACGTACGATGGCAAAGAGCCACTTCACCAGAACTTCTCATCGGAGACTAGAATTTTCCCAGAGATACGAGTCTCAGCTAGGCATTGCAAATAACCGCAATTCAGGAAAGCCGCGGTTTCGATTGACCGGAGCCGAAAAACCGCTAACCGCGATAATAATCGCAAATAACCGCGATCGCTCCAGCGAGTAATCTGAGGCGAAATCAGCATGTGAACATGGATCTATTTCTATTGTAGCTTATTTGAAGCTTGTTTGAGGCTTTCGGGGGGGGAAAGGGAGATGACGAGCTCACTCAGAGAATGGAATCTCCCGTTTGTGTGTTTAATGAATCAAGAGTTGGAAGGATCATGGAGTCCAACGAATTTCAGAGAAGATGTACTCTCTAAGACAATGATCAAGCCGGGAGCGTTTGATGGCTCTCGCAGCACGAGCAGAGAGTATCGTTGATGTTTCGATTTAGAACGCTTGAGCAACGAAAACGCCGATGCGCGCTCCGCCGCTGCCAGGTCTACATCCAACCTGCCTTCGGACGTGAAATCTCAATGTTACGTGCTGTGCGCCGAGATCCGAGATCGAAGATGATATTCCTCGAGCTATTCTCGGAGCTGAGCCAATTGTCGGAAAATTCTTCTGGAAATCATATTTCATTCGTTCTCGTATTCGGTAATAGGCTGGAGAATAATTTTCGAGACATTTTGAAGGAGCTATGACTGATCCTCAGGCCTTTTGACGTCGGGATTGGCGGGCCTCGATTTGCGATTATTAATCGAAATATACATGCGATTGATCACGATTAAAAACCGCGATTTCGAGCGGTTAATCGCGATTTTTAGCCGCGGTTAGAAACCGCTGCAATGCCTAGTCTCAGCTAGTCGAGAACGAGATCATACAGGAGTCCGAGAGGCTACATCAGGGGAGTCACGCTCACGGAATACGCCTCGATCGGCTGAGGACGATTCCAGAGGAACACGTGAAGAGAGACGATTCGATTCGTCAGACATTTACAACAACTTCGCGATGCTTCGCCTCACTCAGTGGGGAACGTACTTATGTACATCCATAAATACAACCTGCCTCCATATATTTACTTACATGGGAAGGGCATAGATTCCTCCATATTCCCATCATTCAAAGAAATTGGATCATTGCTCTTGACCCTAGTCTCCGAATCTCGTAGATATCATTGAAAGGCTAACCTTCAAGATGTCCCCCGAGAGGAGTTTGCGTCAGCAAGTTCGGTCGCGGTAGATTAGTAGCATCGATTCGGACCTCTGTGACGTGATGAGGTCAGAGTTCCTAGAATTGCTGGGCGTGCCTCCCCAAGGCAAGAATGGCTCACGATCGGGGAACTTCATTCCTGACGGCCCGATGAGGACGCGAAGGTCGTCAGTTTCAAAGCTGGTCCCGGCATCAAAGTGATTGAATTTCGGGACGATCTATCTGAGCTCGCGGACTCCCATTGAACTTTGTCTCATCTCGGGAGGGCGCCCATCATTAACTTTTTATCTGCTCGATTCCCTGATGACTCTTTCGATGAACGAAAGCTCTATCTCATCACAATCAGGTCATTCTGAAGGAGTCTGCTTGTGGCGGGAGGTACCACTTTTGCTGACAGTGGTTGTCACTTCTACTCTCTCTGTGCCGCAAAGCATCAAACTTCGGTCTCTCACCCCCACCGACTTCTATTCCTGGAGTATGAAGCTAGATCGAGTCAAAGCCAAGCGCGCGCTCAGAGTCTCAGTGTGGACTCGGGAGACGGACAACGGGTGAGAGTATCAGAATCCTCCGCTGTTAACATCGAGGGAATTCTACCGATAGCTCGAATACTGAGGCCACGGACACGGCTGAGTCGTCCTTTCGACGCTTCATGTACAAAGCTCCGAGCCTGGAGCGGAAACGCAAAACACCGGGGCATTGCCGAGGGTCGACCCGAAAAAGTTTCTCCGTGTTATCAAAAGCCTGAAATGGAAGTCCCTAGAGATCGGACCTTGAAGACGATATATGATTAGGTCTTTCACGGCACAAGGCGGGGTGATTCATGAAGCGATTCTTGATTATGATTCCAGTAGGAACGCTCGCGCCGCCTCAGATGCTCAGGTTCAAGCTCTGGACGACCTCTCTTCACCCGTGGCGAGTTATGGGGCTTTGAACCAATGTAGAGATGGAAGGAAACTAGTGAGGTAGGTGGGAGGCTTTGCTGTCGAGCCCAACTCCTTTATTGCAGGAGATAATCTCGCCCTCGCATGTGAGCATTTTCTTGAATGCCGGTGAGCTCCCACACTGCGCGCAGCTGAACCCCGGTTCTCCCGGCTATCTCAATGGCGCTTGTTCTGTCAGGGGAATCTGTTCAGCGACCGTCGCGAAGGAGCGGAGTTTTCCTCTTTGGAAAGCTCCATTAGTTTCCGGCGTGTAATTTTCCATTCTCTCGAACATCGTTTCCGCCGCCAAATTGTTTAGCCCGGTATTCACCTCGCGTGAGCTCCGCGACAGACTGGGTGCCTATTCTGGACACCATGCCGCCTCCGCAGAACTGAGAACCGGTTCCTGCCATTGCAACTCCATCACGTCTGTCTTCCATTGATGCTCGATCCACGGGTCATTGCTCCCTGATACTTGGGGAACTTCAGCGGAAATCCCGCGCGAACGGATCTCCCTCCGAGAAACGAAGAAAGTTCAATTTTCCGCAGAAATCGGTTGAATGAGATGGAGGTAAATCCGGCGATGATTGGCGCAACATATCGTTGTGAAGATGAAGAGCGCATAGCAGCCTTGCCGGGCGTGTCATTATTCAAGGACGATTCAATCATGGAATCGATTCATAGATGTGAACCGATTCTGATCTCACTCAGATGATTTCGTTGCATCGATTGTATGATTATGCATTCAGGTGTTGCATTGAGGATATTGCACTACCCGTACATATTCCTGGAGATGGATACTAATCTCCTGGTTAATTACAATTTAACCAGGATCGTACTTCAAACATGGAAGATTAGTTCGTCAATTGCGCAGCGTCAGCGTGCGAGAAAACTATGTGCGCCTTCATCGTTTCGAGAGGCCAAAGGTATCGCTTCAACGTGCTTGATTCCCGCTATCATCCATTCGTGGCTGATGGTCGCATGAGTTCCAAACACAAAGGCTCTCAGATAGGATCACCTTCCATTGGAGGGTCGAGATCCTTTCTTCAAGTTCCAAGAGGCCGATCTGAGCGGGCTTCCATCCAGGGGCGGGTCAGGACGTGGAGAATCGAGTGATCTCTCCCTCCCATAAGTATTCCGTCTTCTTGAAGCTTCCACGTAACAGAAGCACGTGAAGACCGATCCGCCCCTTCACCCCAATGATGCATTGACCGCCTTCCCCTTCACGCTACTCAAAGAAATCCTGGATCCGCCGACGCCCGCACCCAGCTGCGCGCTCGGCTGAAACATCCTAGTACGTACGTCATTCGAGTCTCTGTTGGAATGTGAACCACCGTGAACAAGCGGTGCAGCAGTGTCAATCTCTTCTCTTCGTTATCTTCTCTAGATGGAATAGTACAATGGCGAAGCGCGGCGGGAAGATTCGTAGTGGTGCTGCGGACACCTTCCAACACTCCCCCTTGCGCAGAACCACGAAGATCCTCCGAAGTGGAGCGCGATCTCGAAGGCTCCCCCTTGCTTCAAAACCTGGGAGCTCATTCAAGGTGGATGAGGCACCCTCTAAGAAAATTCAACTTAGGTTCTACTTATCTGAAGTACTCCCATCGTTCGCGAAGTTCTCTGGCATTCCGCAGCACTCCGCGATCCAGTTTTGGTCTTGTATAATCGATGGGTAGTGACAGCTCGGTGTTCCGCTGACTTTGATCTCTGTCCTGACCCCGGCACGGTCGGATATTTCCGGTGCTCCCCGAGCCCCCATCCAGTTTTCTCGAATTCCCGACGCTTCCCGAGCAGCCTTTGTCCGCGCGCCGAGCGCCACTAACGCTCCCAGCATTCTCATCTACGCTCTTAGCGTCCTCAACGCTCCCAGCGTTTCCATCTGCGCTCCCAGCGCTCTCAACGACGCTTCCAGCGTTTCCGTCTGCGTTCCGAAAAAGGCTGGCGGGCAATTGAGCCGTGCCTCAGCCATCGCTCGATGCTCCATTCCAACATGCCTCGAATGGCATTGGTCTCCCATTTCGACCCTTCAGCTGATCTGAACCTGCCACACATGGCACGGGTTCATCATCTCGACCGACCATCTCATCACGGCCAGCCTCTCATGGCGTCGTTCCTTCATCACCATCCAACATCTCATTCCAACCTTGCCTCACGTGGCATCGTCTCATCGGATCCCTTCCACTCGGTCCCCCTCAGGGTCCATATTCGACTTCGATTTTGCGTCGAGGTGGACCTGCTACATTGAGCCTCGATCCCGGACCCGCTACATCAAGCATCGGTCCCCTCATCTCATCACCCGGACCCGCTACATCAAGCATCGGTCCCCTCATCTCATCACCCGGACCCGCTACATCAAGCATCGGTCCTCTCAAGCTGTCCACCAGACCCGCTACATCAAGCATCGGTCCTCTCATCTCATCGCCCGGACCCGCTACCTTAAGCCTCGGTCCTCCTTCAGATTCTTGCCAAATGATTGACGAAACCATGGTGTGCTCATCGAAGACAGCATTCAAAGCTTTCTCGATACCAGATCTGTCTTTAGCTCTCATCGAGTCCAGCAGCAACCAACATCGCTTTCCAGCTAGTCGTGCATTCACGCCATGCTCATTCTCGGGATTCGTACATTCACAGTTCTACACTCCAATAGATCTTTTCTGAACACAAATCAACCCAACACAGGTCTTCCTCCACCTGCGTCTCTCTCCCGTTTCGCCTGTCGCGGTGTTTTCCTCAATAGTCTCTTTTGGCGAAAGCTCAGGTGTCGGCTCTTCAGAGCTCCTGATGAACCTCATCCAGACGCGAAGACAGACGCGATTCTGAGTCCTCGTTGACCATCCTCCCGCCGGGCTCCTTTCCGTCACCACGCCGCGGTTGAGGAAATTTCTTTTTCACTCGGTTCACTTCTATTGATTTCGCATAGGCACTCGCACAGCCTTCGTCAACATTCTATCCTCAATGTTTCGACTCTTTCACACATGGTGGCCTGGGCCCATAACCTGTTGGAATGTGAACCACCGTGAACAAGCGGTGCAGCAGTGTCAATCTCTTCTCTTCGTTATCTTCTCTAGATTCTAGATGGAATAGTACAATGGCGAAACGCGGCGGGAAGATTCGTAGTGGTGCTGCGCACACCTTCCAACAGTCTCGCGGACGCAACCGAGAATCGGAGTTCCCCGAAGGGCAATCGAGCTTCCGATGGGATGGACGAAAGAGGAACAGCGCTATCCCGGCGAGTTGAGTTCCGAAGCGACGCTACCCGTGTAAGCACATCCGCGTTTCGTCCCTCTATATCCTGTATCTCGTACTCTGAATCCACGGTATCCCCGCATATTGAGGGGAGCGATCTCCGAGAAAAAGCATGTCGCGGAGACTTCATGTCGACTATGACCGCGATCCTAGAGCTGCAGACCTCCGGGGGAACGGCAAGCGGGGAAACGGCAAGCGGGGAAACGGCAAGCGGGGAAACGGGCGAGCGGGGAAACGGGTAAGCGGGGAATCGGGCAAGCGGGGAAACAAGAAGGCGGGGAAACGGGTAAGCGGGTAAACGGGCAAACGAGAAAGTGGGGAAACGGGTAAGCGGGGAAACGGGTAAGCGGGG